>NC_142103.1:31033901-31301401 GCF_054644295.1 Miniopterus natalensis
ATATGTATGCTATGCCTGTTTTTATAATCTGATTTTATATTGTTTGATATTCATATACAACTTTCAAAAGTTGCATTGTATTTCATTGCATAAATAAACCACAACTTATTAAAAACTCCTACATTTTACCTTTAATTTATAATTATTATAAACATGAATATTCACGTACATCCATTTTGTCCACTTATTCAATAATATTTTTAAGATAAATTTCTAAGAGTTCAATAATTGAAAAAAAGAAAATTCATTTTTTTTCAGAGGTTTTACTTCATAGGATTGCCAAATTGACCTACAGAAAGAAACGACTAATATCTATAAACACTAGCCCTGTACGTGTATAATCTTACTAATTCTAGAATGGTTACTTTTAAATATTTGACAATTTAGTAAGCCAACAAATATTTTCTCATTTTAATTGTTATAGTATTTATTTCTGGTATAATTAAGCATTTTTTCACATCTTATTGGGGGTTCATTTATCTTTTTTTTTTTTAAATCTTTACCCGAGGATATGTTTTTATTGATTTTTAGAGGGAGGGGAAGGGAGAGGGAGAGAGAGAGAGAGATCAATGTGAGAGAGAAACATCGATCAGTTGCCTTCCATATGCGCCCCAGCCAGGGATCAAACCCCTAACCTGGGTATGTGCCCTGACCCAGAATCGAACCCACAACCATTTGGTGCACGCAATGATGTTCCAACCAACTGAGCCACACCGGCCAGGGCTATCTTGCTTTTTACTTCCTTGTTTATATTCTTTATTATTTTATTAAAAAATGGAATGTTTGTTCTTTGCTTTTTGCTTTGTTAAACACTGAGCAATTTCTTGAGTTGCTACTGGTATTTTTATTGAGCATTTTGGGGGAACTAAAACCTTCCTTTCCTGACTAAATTGTAAAGTCACTAATAAATGTTTGCATTTCTTTTGCGACCCCAGTTTCATTTACAGAGATTCTAGTTTAAAAGGTGGACTAATGAGAGTCTTACTGCCTCCTGTCCTTGATTCTAAGGCCACCCCTTATGTAACAGGCTCAATTTATTTAATTAGAAATCCTATTTCCTATCATAAAACTTTTCTCCCACTGAATTTGCCAGCATTGTTTAGAAACTAATTTATGATGTAATCTCACTGGAAATCTTTAAGTATAGCTAGTAAAGAAAAATGCAAATTCTTATAAATAACACATCTTAATATTTCCTGATTTGTGAAGTAAGTAAATGTGAGTTAAACAAGAGCATTATGCTAAGTGAAATAAGCCAGTACCGTATGATCTCACTCATATGTGGAATCTAATGAACAAAATAAACAAAGTAGGAACAAACTCATGGATACAGGGAACAGACTGACAGCTGTCAGAGGGGAGGGAGCTTCGGGCCTTGGGGGAAACAGGTGAAGGGGGTAAGTAAAACAAACAAAAACCTCTTGGACACAGACAACAGTGTGGTGATTACTGGAGGGGAAGAAGGGAGGGGGAGGTAGAACCTGGTAAAGGGGGGATCAATGGTGATGGAAGGAGACTTGGCTTTGGGTGGTGAACACACAAACAATATACAGACAATGTATTATAGAATTGTACACCTGAAACCTATATAATTTTATTAACCAATGCCACCCCAATGAATTCAATTAAAAAAATAACAAATTATTTTATATGTAAAAATAGATATTTTTATTAAAATAAAATTGCAATTTGGAGGTAAAATAAAAAGTAAATTAGTGGTATTTAGTCATTCAAGTTATAAAACAGTTCAACAATATTTCCATGTGTTTCAAATATTTAATTCAGTTCTTAGGACTTACAAATACAGGGCATCCCCCCAAAAGTGTTAAAGCACTTTAACAGCTGATAGCTCAATTTTGAAAATGAAAGGTATTTTAATAAACACTGCCTTTATAATCATTCAAAGTGGGTGTCTATGTTTTTTGGGACACCCTGTATATGAATTCACTATGTGTATCCTGATAATAGTACTCAGTTGATCCATGTAACATATCTTTTAATTAGTTTCCCTTAATACTCTCAGAATAATCTTACAAATTATTCACAAGCATAAGAAATTTTATGATCAACAAATACTTAGGAATTATAATTCTCCCACAAATATAGTGGTACACTCTAAGATTTGTGATTAGTAGAAATTCTCAATATGGTATGAATAGATTTGGATACTAATTCTAATATGCCATAAACTTATTAACTAGATGACTAGCCATCTCTCTTTCCCTTTTAGGCCTCAGACCTTTAATGTATAAAATTAGTTGAGTTTGTTTAGATAACCACTGTGGTGATTAAGTTTTATGTGTCAGTATATCTAGGATATAGTACTCATTTAATCAAACATTACTTTCAGTGTTTTTCTGCAGGTGTGGTTAACATCTATAATCACTTGATTTTAAATTAAAAAGATGTGGTTGGGCCTCATCTAATCAGTTGAAGATCTTACAAACAAAAAATGAGGTTTCCAGGAGAAGAAAAACTTCTGCCTCAAGACTGCAGCATCAACTTCAGCCTGAGTTTTCAGCCTTGTGCCTAAATTACAGATTCTGAACTTGCCAGCCCCCAACCACTGTGTGAGCCAAATTCTTTAAAAAGAAAAAATCTTTTAAATAAAGCAGTCAACCTTCCTGCCTCCTCTCTCTCTCTTTCTCACTCTTTCTTTTTGCCCCTATAGATATAGATATTGTACATATATTCTAGATATTTATATATAACACATAATATATACATATATATAGGCATACCTCTTTTTATTGCACTTTACTTTATTGTGCTTCACAGATATTGAATTTTTATTAACATTGAGGCAAGGCCTTCCACCAGCAAAAAGATTACAACTCACAGAAGGCTCAAATGCTGGTTAGCATTTTTTAGCAATAAAGTATTTTTTAATAAAGGATGCGCATTGTTTTTTTAAAGACATAATGCTATTGCACACTTAATAAACTATAGTATAGTATAAAGATAACTTTTATATGCACTGGGAAACCAAAAAATTCATGTGACTCATTTTATTACTATATTCTCTTTATTGTGGTGGTGTGGAACCCAATCTCCTGCAATATCTCTGAGGTATGCCTGTGTGTGTGTGTGTGTGTGTGTGTGTGTGTGTGTGTGTGTGTGTGTTGGTTCTGCTTCTCTGGAGAACCGTCACTAATATCACTTTTAGTTTCAGCATAGCATGATTCTATCAAAATGAATTAAGAAGGCCACCACAATTGCTTGATGATGGAAGAAAAATAATTAAAAAGCCAATTATCATTAGTCCACCAAGCTAGAAAAATTGTAATAACAAGGTTACTTTTCTAAAGAGAAAAAGTGTGTATGTTTGTCTGTGTATGTGTGTGTATATGTAGAGATAGTCGTTCTGTATATAAAGAGAGAGAGAGAAAGAAGAGAGAGTTCTATTACATAACCTTTTCTAAATTTTTTTTTATTTTATTATTTTTTTAATTTATCTTTATTGTTGAGA
Organism: Miniopterus natalensis; assembly: GCF_054644295.1. Taxonomy (NCBI): domain Eukaryota; kingdom Metazoa; phylum Chordata; class Mammalia; order Chiroptera; family Miniopteridae; genus Miniopterus; species Miniopterus natalensis. The sequence continues at coordinate 31,037,371 of NC_142103.1, forward strand.
GTATTACAGGTGTCCCATTTTTTCCCCCCAACTGACCCCCTCCACTTCGCTCCCACCCCATCCCCAGGCCTTCCCCCCTTACTGACTGTGTCCATGGGATATGCATATATGCATATAACTTCTTTGGTTAATCTCTTTCCACCCTCCACCCCCCTTCCCTCTTTACTCTGAAATATGATCGACTGTTGCATGTGTCAATGTCTCTGGATCTATTTAGTTTGTCATATTCTTTTGTTCATTAGCTTCTTCTTAAAGAAGAGCCTTCAACATTTCCTGTAGTGCTGGTCTGGTGGTGATGAATTCCTTTAGCTTTTTCTTATCTGTGAAGCTCTTTAGTTCACCTTCAATTCTAAATGATAGCTTTGCTGGGTAGAGCAATCTTGGTTGTAGTTCCATGTTTTTCATCACTTTGAATATTTCTTGCCACTCCCTTCTGGCCTGCAAAGTTTCTGTTGAGAAATCAGCTGACAGTCGTATGGATGCTTCCTTGTAGGTAACTAATTGCTTTTCTCTTGCTGCCTTTAAGATTCTCTCTTTGTCTTTAACCTTTGGCATTTTAATTATGATGTGTCTTGCTATGGGCCTCTTTGGGTTCTTCTTGTTTGGGACCCTCTGTGCTTCTTGGACTTGTAAGTCTATTTCTTTCCCCAGGTAGGTGAAGTTTTCTGTAATTATTTTTTCAAATAGGTTTTCAATTCCTTGGTCTATTTCTTCCCCTTCTGGCACCCCAATAACATGAATGTTGGGTCTCTTGAAGTTGTCCCAGAGGCTCCTTATACTATCTTCATATTTCTGGGTTCTTTTTTCTTTTTGCTCTTCTGGTTGGGTGTTTTTTGTTTCCTCATGTTCCAAATTGCTGATTTGATTCTCAGCATTCTCTACTCTACTGTTGATTCCTTGTAAATTATTCTTCATCTCAGTTACTGTAGCCTTCATTTCAAATTGGTACTTTATGTTATTGATTTTCTCAGTTATTTCCCTAACAGCCTGCTTAAACATCCTTATAAACAAAATTCTGAACTCTGTATCTGTTAGCTTGCTTGGATCTATTTCATTTAGTTCCTCTTCTAGAGATTTCTTCTGTTCTTTCCTTTGTGACATGTTTCTTTGCCTCCACACTTTGGCTGCTTCCAGGTGTTTGTTTCTATGTATTGGGTAGAGCTGCTATGTCTCCTGGAATTTGTAGAGTGGCTTTGTGTAGTAGGTGTCCTGTAGTGGCTCAGCCTCCCCAGTCACCTGAGCTGGGCCTTCTAGGGGCTCCCCTATGTGGGCTGTGTGCACTGTCCTGTTGTAGTTGAGCCTTGGTTGCTGTTGGGTTCACTGGGAGGAATTGACCCCCAGGCCAATCGGCTGTGAGGACCAGCTGCAACCACAGCCAAAGAGCTGCTGCGCTGGAGACACCCCTATGGAGCAGGATTGACTTCAGTGGAGCTTTGATGTTCACCAAGTGCGCCCCTTGAGTGTCACTCGTGGCTGTGGTAGGGTTGTAATCCAGCGTGGTCAAGTCTGACCACCAGGTGCACTGTCCCTGGGGCCTCCCTTCCCGGGAGGTGCAAAGTCAGCCTGTGCCAGTGCCCTGCCCAGGGCCACCCAGCATGAGCTACACAGCAAACCGTAGTTGGCTGCTACTTGTGCTGGGCTTGGAGCAGCCCAGGAGAGGCCACGCTATGAGCCAATGCAGCTGCCGCTAGTGCCAGGCTTGGGGCCCCTTATCAAGCCGTATGGGGTCTGCTGCTGCTTGTTTGAGAGATTTTAGGAAAGTCCTAAGCATGAGGCTTGCGAGGCCACTTGCACAGAAAAGCCCCTGGAAATGGCCTGGATGAGCTGCAGGTGGGGAGGGCGGGGCCTCCGGGAATCATGGGGCGGGGCCAGAGGTGGGAGTCAGGTGCTGGTGACTCAAACATGGCGCCTGCCTGCGGGCTGTGTGCGGGGAGGACCAGCCACAGGAGCCGTGGCCTCCGCCAGCCCTTCTGCCCGTGAGGAAGCCGCCCTCCGCCTCCCGCCCGGATCTCAGGCAGGTTAGTTCCCCCCGAGTGTCCCGGGTCCTTTCAGGCCGCTGCCCGGCGCTGGGCTCAGAGGGAGCGTCTGAGTGAGTCCGTGCCGGGCCCTTTAAGAGGAGCTGCTGGGGCTCCCGCAGCCTCCGTGACCCTCAGGGACAGTCCCCGCTGGTGTCACAGCCCGAAGCTGTGGGGACGTCTCTTCCCGGCCTGGAGCCCTGGGCTGGGGGCTGCTGTGAGCTGGGCCCCCCCCTCCTCTGGGAAACCCCCACCCCGAGATGCCCTCCGGGTTTTCCCGCGGCCCCGGGTGTGGCCCGCGGCCTGTCTCCGGGATCCGGCCCTGCCCGCCCCGCCCCCGCCCCTCCTCCCGCTCTCGGGGCCGCCTCAGCTCCCTGGTTGCGGGGCTTCTGTGCCGCCGGATCCCAGGAGGCTCTGAGGGACGGTGGTTCTGTATTTTAGTTGTCATTTTGATGTGGTTGTGGGAGGCGGCGGGTGCAGCTGTTACCCACGCTGCCATTTTGTTTCTGTCTAAAATTGTTATTAATTACAGTTGACATGCAATATTATATTAGTTTCTGGTGTACAACCCAGTGATTACACATTTCTATAACTTACCAAGTGATGACCCTGATAAACCTAGTCCTCATCTGACATCATACATATTTATTACATTATTATTGACTATTCCATATGCTGTACTTTATATCCTCAGGACTGTTCTGTAACTACCAAAATGTGCTTCTTACTCTTCACCTCTTTCACCCATCCCCCCAACCCCCCCCGCCATCTGATAACCATCAAAATGTTTTCTGATTCTATGAATCTGTTTCTGTCTGCTTGTTCATTTATTTTGTTTTTAGATTCTACATATAAGTGACATCATATGGCATTTGTCTTTCTCTGTCTTGCTTATTTTTCTCAGCATAATAACCTCAAGATTTATCCATGTTGTTGCAAATGGCAAGATTTCATTCTGCTTTATGGCTGAGTCACATTCTGTTGTAAATATGTACTTCCTCATTATCTATTAATCTATTGATGAACACCTAGGTTGCTTCCATATCTTGGTTATTATAAATACTGCAACAATGAACATATGGGTGTATATGTCTTTTTTATTTAGTGTTATGTATTTCTTCAAATAAATACCCAGAAATGGAATTGCTGGGTCCTTCTTTGTCTCTTGCTATAACCTTTTTTTAAAAGTCTGTTGTGTGTAGATAAATATTCTTATACCAGCTTTTCTTTTTCATTTCCATTTTTGTGAAATATCTTTTTTCATCCCTTTACTTTCAGTCTGTGTGTGTCTTTCAATCTGAAGTTTTTTGTAAACAGCATATATAAGGATCTTGTTTTCTTATCCCTTCAGACACCATATATCTTTTGACTGGAGCATTTAATTCATTTGCATTTAAAGTAATTATTGATAGATATGTATTTATTGTCAGTTTATTATTCACATTTTTAATCTTTTTTTTTTCATCTTCTAAAAGAAGACCCTTAACATTTCTTATAATACTGGTTTTATAATACTGGTTAAGTAATATTCATACTTGGTGGTGATGAATTCCTTTAGCTTTTTCTTCTCTGGGAAACTCTTTATCTGTCCTTTGATTCTAAATGATAGCTTTGCTGGATAATCTTGGTTGTAGGGCCTTACTTTTTATCACTTTGAATATCTCATGCCACTCCCTTCTAGCTTTCAAAGTTCCTATTGTGCTCGGCCAAGCGTGGCTCAGCAGTTGAGCATTGACCTAGGATCCAGGCAATCAGGGTTCGATTCCCGGTCAGGGCACATGCCCGGATTGTGGGCTAGGCAGCCAATCAATGATTCTCTCATCATTGACGTTTCTGTCTATCTCTCTCCCTCTCCTTTCCTCTCTCTGAAATCAATAAAGAACAAGGGCTCCATAGCTCAGGGGTTAGAGCACTGGTCTTGTGAAATCAATAAAGATATATTTTTAAAAAACAAAACAAAAAAACACCCCAAAGTTCCTGTTGAGAAATCAGCTGACAGTCTAACCGGAGCTCCCTTGTAGGTAACTAACTGCTTTGTTCTTGTTGTTTTTAAGGTTCTTTTTTTGTCCTTAACCTTTCGCATTTTAATTATGATGTGTCTTGGTGTGGGCCTCTTTGGGTTCATCTTGGTTGGGACTCTCTGCACTTCCTGGACTTGTAAGTCTATTCCCTTCACCAAATTAGGGAAGTTTTCTGTCATTATTTCTTCAAATAGGTTTTCAATTCTTTGTTCTCTCCTCTTTTCGGCACCCTCATAATGCAAATATTGGTACACTAGAAGTTATCCCAGAAGTTTCTTAAACTATCCTCATTTTTTGGATTCTTTTTTCTTTTTGCAGTTCTGATTGGGTGTTTTTTGCTTCCTTATATTTTAAATCAACGATTTCATCCTCTGCTTCATGTATTCTACTGTTGATTCCCTGTAATGTATTTTTCATTTCAGTTATTGTATTTTTCATTTCTGACAGGTTCTTTTTTATGTTTTCTATCTCCATTCTTATTTTTTCTTTCTCTTTGTTGAAGTTTTTACTGAGATCATTGAGCATCCTTATAACCAGTGTTTTGAACTGTGCATTTGGTAGATTGCTTGTCTCTATTTTGTTTAGTGTTTTTTCTGGGTTTTTGCTCTGTTCTTTCATTTGCAATATGTTTTTTTGTTTTCTCATTTTGGCTACTTTCTTTTGTTTGTTTCTATGTATTGGGTAAAGCTGTTATGTCTCCCGGCCTTGGTAGAGTGACCTTATGAAGTAGGTGTCCTGTAAGGTCTAGGGACACAACCTCTCCTGTCATTGGAGCTGGGTGCTCCAGGTGTAGCCCCATTTGGACTGTGAGCATGTCAATGGGAGTGATATACATGAGGGCTGATTGGCCATGAGTACTTGCTAAGACCACTGTGGAGCATCTATTGTGCAGAGGCTGACCCCAGGGAGCAGAACTAGCTTCAGTAGGGCTATGGTGCCTGATGAGTTATCCCCTGAGTGTGTCACTTGTGAGATGGGTTGGGTGGTGCTTTGGCATAGCCTGAAGCTGTCTGTCCAGTGCACTCGTTCTGCAGCCTCCTGAGAGGTGCAGGTTAAGGTCAGCTGCTGCCTGTGCTCTGCCCAGGGCCACTTGGCATGAGCTACAAAGTGACCTTCAGATAGATGGTACTTGTGCTAGCCTTGGAGGTGTCCTGGAGAGAACAAACTGAACCAAGGCCAGTTGCTGCTAGAGCTGGGCCTGGGACCATTTAGCAAGAGGTAGGGAGCAAGCTGAGGCCAGATGCTGGTTGTTTGAGAGATTTTATTAAAGTTGAAGCAGGCCATTTGTATTTAAAAACTATTGGAAACAGCTTGAGTGGGCCAGCAAGTTGGGTGGGGCTGGGTCTCAGAGAATCACCAGGGCAGGGTGAACAGTGTTAGCCAGGCTGATAGAGGTTCAGATATAGTGCCCCACTTCTGGCTCTGTGGGGGGAGACCTCAGCAAAGGGACAATGGCCTCTGCCGGCACATCTGTCTGGGAGAAAGTTGCCTCTCCAGCCCTCATCCTGATGCCAGACAATTTAGTTCTCCCAATATGTCCCTGGCGCCTTTCATGCTGCTGCCCCAGTGCTGGAGCTCAAAGGGAGAGAGTCTGAGTAAGTTGTGGGCCCTTTAGAAAAATGCCTGGGACTCCAGAAGCCCTCTGTGTCACTCAGCCACAATCTCTGCTGGTTTTCACAGCCAGAACTTATGGGACCTTCTCTTCCTGGCACTGGAACTTTGGGCTTGGGGCCTGGTGTAGGACTGAAACCCCTCACTTCTCGGGGAAGACCTCTGCAGCCAAGATAACCTTTCCAATTTTTTAACTGCCAAATGTGGGTGTGGGACTAGCTCATTCCACATCTCCCTTCCTACCAGTCTCAATGTGACTTCTTCTTTATATCCTTAGTTGTAAGACTTCTGATTTCAAGCAGTTCTGAATGATAGTTGTTTTGTAGTTATGTCATGATTTTGATGTGGTTGTGATCAGATGTAAGTACCACATTTACCTACTTTGCCATCTTGACAGGAATCCTTGTTAAATAACCTTTGAAGAATTATTTCTTGCAGCTTTGTTGTTAAAAGTAAATATAGCTCTGAGGGAAGATATCAAAGTGACAGCACTGGACACAGAAGTTCTCTATCAGTGGCTGTCTAGTGAGGTAAGGTAATGAGAGTGCACATTTCTCATGTAAAATGCTGCACAGTTATAGATCTCTAAGTACTTAAACCATTCTGAAAAATGATGGATTAGTCATTGTTGAGTACAGAGTGTCTGACAGAAATATTAATATACTAGTAATATTATCGAATGTGGTCTAACTCACATTCCCATAAAGGCATATTAACTATGCTAATTTGGATCATGCATACAAACATACAGTCACCAATTTAGTAGCAATCAAATCAGTACCATAGAATAGTACAATTAGTAGAGTAGTCAATACAGGAGTACAAAATGCACTTGGATAATATAATCCAAGTACATCCCTCTCAGCAGCTTCCACACATGAGAAAAAAGAATGAGTGGAAGACCACTTTATGTCAGAGAGTATCCTATTTTGTGTTAACAAAGGTGTTAAAGACAACCAGCCAAAGACTACCAGAGGTACAACAGTAGTCAAATTCAGGTTTATTAGGCTTGTTGCAGCAAGAGAGAATGCACAAAAGGGGCACATGGGGTGTCTCTAAAGAAAGGAGTTAGGGAAGACTTTTGAAGGCCGAAGTTAGTACAGTCTTGGCAAGAATTGGACCAAATCTATAAACTAAAGAGTAGTTGGAACAGTCAGTGAACTTGTCTTTGGAACACACACATCTCTGTGGAGTTAAAGTTGTTTGTGTTACATTGGTTTGTCTGTGGCCTCCTCTAGAAAATATGGGTCTGAACAAGCTGGTGTTAAAGCTTGACTAATTTGTGATTATGGTTTGGTTAGGTAGAGTTTGTTTTGTAAGTCACCGTACAGTTTTTCAGGTGTATTTTCTCTTTTATTTTTCAGTTACCCCTCACAGCCTAGCAGCCAGCCAGGACCATTTTTCATTTTAATGCCCTACTCCCCCCACCCCTTTCTGGTCATTCTTCAACCTAAGCTGAAGGATAAACCATTATCTTCTGGGGACTTGATCAATCCAGATCTGTACCCCTATTTGTCAGGTCATGATGATGTAACGTGTTTTTGATGGTAGTTGTTTTGATCTCTATAGGCATCAGGCCTTCTTCTTGTTCTTTGAGTTGGATGATCAATTGTTGTATCATCAGGCATGACAGCAGAAGCGCAATAGCATTTAAAACTCTGAAGTTCACATAGCTGGCCAATGCAACACAGATAAACACTAAGACAAGGATTATTATTAAAGTTTGAAAGGGGCTTCAAAACCACAATCTAAGCCCTCCAAATATAGGCCGTGGAAATTTGTCCACAATCTATTTGAATTTTTATTAGATAAATAAGTGGCCTTTTCCCCCTTTGATTTGGCTAGGTATTGCTCACATTTGCCAGGTCATTTCTCCAGAATTACTATGTCTGAACAAAATCTGTGATGCTTCATTAGGACACATCACATTTGAAAAGAAGAGAACCAACTGAAAATCTAAAAACTTTTGGCTGAATATTTTGCATTGCCCAAGTTCTAATTCTTATTTTGATATTAGTTTTAAATTTTTATTTTTGTTGTTTTATGAGTGATCCAGTGTTAGTGAATGCATATCTATTAGAGGGCCAAACAATATTGGAACAGTTTAGGTGTTGTAAAATGTTTGTAGAAGAAAGCAGTAAATGCAGACTGGGGTTTCTTAGACCTGGTTTCTAGCTATGTGAACTTGGGAAAGTTTTTTCTGTTTGTTTTTTTTTTAAAGCAACTCTATGTTTCAGTTTCCTCTTCTGTAAAATGGAAAGATAAATTATACTTATGCCAAAGTGTTGTTATGGAGATTAAATGAGTTTGTAAAGTACTTTGGTCAATGACCGGTACAAGGTAAGCACATTAGGAATACTTGTTAAATAAATTAAAAGAAAAATACACCAGATATGGTGTTCTACCATGAATCATTTTTATTAGGTTCCTAAGTGGGGGGAAATTGAAAACTGATGGTTTCCTGATTTTAATGGTCATTAAAATTACCTGAGAAGATTTTTAAATATTCTCAAACATCAATCCAGGCCTAGAAAATCAGAATCTCTGGGAGTGGAGTGTAGCAAGTTACATTTTAAACAAGTATCTCAGGTGGTCTCTGGACCATCTATTATAAGCAGTATAATACAACCTTTTCTGGCAAAAGGGAACCATAAATACCTATATATGTGAACAGTATGATATCTTCTCATGAACTACATTATAAGACTAACTGAAAAAAACACACCGACTATATACAGTTGACTGTTGAAGAACACAGGTTTGAACTACGAAAGTCCCCTTATACATGGATATTTTTCAACAAATACATACGCTACTGTAAATGTATTTCCCTTATGATTTTAATAACATTTTCTTTTCTCTAGCTTACTTTATTGTAAGAATACAGTATATAATATATATAACATACAAAACTTGTTAATTGACTGTTAATGTTATTGGTAAGGCTTCTGGTCAACAGTTGGTTGTCAGTAGTTAAGTTTTGAGGAAGTCAAAAATTCTACATAGATTTTCGACTACACAGGGGGTGGGAGGTGGTTCCCCTAATCCTAACATCCTTCAAGAGTCAACTGTACATAAAATGTCAATAAAATTTGAGCAAGGTTACTTAAAAAACTACAAACAAAAATTTTGCCTTTAAAAGAAAAGGTATATATTATGTCATAACGTAACCATAACTCTAACTTAATTTTTATGGGTTCATTCCATAGATACTTATTGAGTGCTTACTATGTGGTAAACATTGTGGCAATCTCAATGAATTCACTGGAGATAAAGATAGGACATGGTCCTAGGCCTCATAGAGGGCACTCATTGTGATAGCAATAAATAATCTTTTTTTTTTTTAAATATATCTTTATTAATTTCAGAGAGAGGAAAGGAGAGGGAGAGAGAGAGATAGAAACATCAATGATGAGAGAGTCATTGATTGAGGCCACAACCTGGGCATATGCCCTGACCGGGAATCGAACCCTGATTGCCTGGATCTCAGGTCAATGCTCAACCGCTGAGCCACGCCCAGCCGGGAGCAATAAATAACCTTGATTCCTCCCTGTGATGGTTCATTTTATTGTCAGCTTGACTGGGCTAAAAAATATCCAGACAATGTGTAAAACATTATTTCTGGATATGTTTGTGAGGGCATCTCCAGAGAAGATTAATTATCATTTAAATCTGTAGGCTGAGAAGATCACCCTCACCAGTGCTGATGGGCATCATTTCACCCCCTAAAGGCCTGAATAGAAGAAAGAGGCAGAGGGTGGGGGAATTTGTTCTCTTGCTTGAGTTGGCACACCAATCTCCTGCCCTCATAAATAAAAACTCTTGGTTCACAGGCCTTTCAGCTTGGACCAGGACTTAGACCTTTGGCCCTGGTTCTTGGGCTTTCAGGCTCCGATTGGGGTTTACACCATTAGCTTCCTTGGTCCTCAGGCCTTTGGGTTTGGACTGAAGCTACACCATTGGTTTCCTGAGCCTCCAGCTGGCACATGATATGGAACTTCTCAGCCTTCGTATCATGAGCCAATCCCTCATAAGAAATCTTTCTATTTATTGGTGTATATCCTACTGGTTCTGTTTCTCTAGAGAACCCTGTGACTAATACACTACCATCTAGTAGATAGATCATAAATGAAGATGATGAAATGTACTATACTGAAAGTCTTCCCAACTTTTATTTAAGTTGTATCTTTCACTCAATGAACACATTTTTGTACTTACTGAAGTACTTCCTAAAACCTTCTCATAATCTTTCTGTCATTGATTCCAGCCAAGTCTGAACTTGATCCCTTCCTAAGTACTATAAAAAGGTATATATTTTAAATAGACAATAAAGCTGTCCTTTATTTATCTGATCTTTCCCCACTCCTTTCTTGTATCCTTTTAAATGTGTTCTGTACATATAAATGCATTTTTTATTTCTGTGCATATGTGTCTTTCACACAATAGTAATACAATGTACAGAATATTCTGTACCCCTTTATTCCTTTAATTCTGTATCTTCTATCCTTTGAATATTATATTTTAGTGATTGTCCTATTTAGTCCTGACAGATATGCTTTACTTCTTTTTTTTTAATATATCTTTATTGATTTCAGAGAGAGGAAGGGAGAGAGAAACATCAATGATGAGAGAGTCATTAATCGGCTGCTTCCTGCACGCCCCCTCCTGGGGATCGAGCCAGAAACCGGGGCATGTGCCCTGACCGGGAATCGAACCGTGATCTCCTGGATCCTAGGCCGATGCTCAATCACTGAGCCATGCCAGATGGGAGCTTTACTTCTTAATGATGGTGTCACAGTGTCCCATTATATGGACACACAGTAACTTATTAAACTATTTTCTACTAATAAACATTGAGTTTGTTTTAAATTATTTTGCTATTGAAAATAATGATACAATAAATATCTTAGTGTTTATATGTACATGTATGCATGAGGAATAAATCCTTCAAAGTAGAATTGCTGGGTGAAAAGATATCTGCATTTGAAATTTGGATATAAATTGTCAAATGGCCTTGTAAAAAATTCATACCAATTTACCCTCATACCAAATATGTAAGAGTGTCATGCACTGATACTATGCCAATCTGAAGGTGAAAATTTCTATCTCTTTGAAGTTTAAATTTGCATTTATTTGTAATGAATAAAGTTGAGTATATTTTCACATCTTTAAAAGACATTTTTATTCCTCTTCCGTGAAGTCTGTCTTTATGATCTTTGCCTACTTTCTATTGGATTGTTGTTCATTTTACTATTGACTTGTTCTTTATATATTACTAAAAAATTCCTTTTTTTCACATGTCACATATATTTCATCACCAGCATATTTATTTGCTTTATACATTGTTTTGATGTTTTATCTTGCAGAAAAATTTTATTATATTCATTCAAGTGTGCATGTTTTGTTTCCTGTGGTTTTATATTTTGTGTCATGTTTTCAATGTTTTCTTATACCAACATTATTTTTTAAATTATACCATACTTTCTCCTAGTACTTTTATGACCTTATTTTATTTTAAATATGACTTTATTTTAATGTTTAATTTTTTTAATCTATAATTTGCAATGTCACCTTATTGTAGACTAAATTTCCATATGTACTTGGGTTTATTTCTAGCTTCTCTATTCTGTTTCATTAATCTGTCTCTAGAGGTTTATGTGTATCTCATTCTGTAATTACCATAACTATTTAATATGTGGTAGTATCTAGTAGTGCTAGATTCCCCTCATTCATCATCTTTTTTTTTAGAATTTCCCTTCTTCTAACACATTTATTTTTCCATATATAGTTTTGAGTCAGCATATTTTGTTTGAAAAAATTCTCTTGAAATTTCATTGGGAATTTATAGATTCATTTTTTAAAGCACTTATATCTTTAAAATGTTGAGACTTCTTAGCCAAGAATATGGTGCCCTTCCATTTATTCAATTCTTCTGTTAAGTCTGTCAGCGGCAAAGTGACCAACAGCAAAGCCTTACTGAGATGCAGATGTGGGACTGTTAAGCAGACTCATTCACTAGGTAAATAACTGATTCCAACACAGAAACCAGCTCAGCATTATGAGCATTTCATATTTGGGCTTTAGCAAAATTTTAAATGACTCTAGATCATGGTCATGTTAAATTTGTAAATACCAAGACTCTATTGTAAAATCAGTCGTACATTTTCCTTTTTATCCAGGAAAGCAACTGAATCATAAATACAGTAAATCATAATCATAAATAACTACAGTGAAACAGTTCACGTTGCTTGTGATGTCTGAACATTATTTCAAATTTCATTGTCAAATACTACCAATAAAAGCCTCTCAAATTAGCTTTAGAGGTGTCTTTGCCAGTTAATTAGTAATTGCTAATGAATTATATTCACAGTAGGTTGCTGATGTAAGAAACGTTCAAACCTGTAGAGAATTTTTGTAAGAATTTACTTGAACCAAACAGACAACAATTGCTGGGATAAAAGATCTCAAAAGCTCCCAAGAATGAGTTTTAGAGTTTCTTTTATACATTTGGAACTAAGGAGGGAATGTAAAGAAGATTACATGAACATGGGGAAAAGCAAGGTACAGGATAATTAACAGGATTATGTGATCCCTTGAGGGCGGTTATAGTAGGCAGTTAGACAAGCATAAGCAGAGTAGGAACAATAGGCCAGGTATGAGTGTCACCAGAGTAGAAAGCTCTGGGTACCTAGCAACAGACAAAACAAGGACCTTGTCCTCGGGGTGACCTTTTTCTTGACCTTTCATATTGCTGGTCATGCTGTTTGGACGCTCCCCTGGTCTTTCCTTTCCTGGTATGTCACTGGCCATGTGATAGTTCCCCTTAGAGGAGGTATAGGGGATTAGAGAATAGCCTCATATGACTCTCATACAAACCCTTGCATGACCACTCCCTTATTCATTAAGTCTTCAAGACAATGAGGTTCTGACCTGCCCAAAATAATCTTTGGAACAAAACCTCAGGTCTGTTGACCACAGAGACAGAGTTTTGGTCAAACTAGAGATAACGTCTAGGCCTCAGTTGTGTTTCAGCTCTAGGCCCAGAAAAACAACAAGGCCAGGCAGGGTGATGCTATGGCTGCTATCAGGACCAGTTTTGATGCCTAATGACCCCCTGCCCTGGCAGAGACAAATCAGTATAGACCATGACCCTGAAAGAGCACACCTGGATCTCAATGAATATTCCATTGAGATCTTCCCCTGGGACCTCCCCTAAGATTCCTCACCTTTAGAGAGGGGATAATACCTCTTAAGACAAAGGCCTCAGCTCTCTCTCTCAAGGCACCCACATCTTCTCCCTTTAAGCATGTCTCTTTGCTTTCTTTCTCCTAAGCTCCAAGGGCCCTTCTTTTGCCTCTGTAACTTGTTTCCTGAGCCCACACAGCCCAGCTGGCTCACTTCTTCCGTGGCTCACTTCTTCTACCTGTGTAACTTTCTAAATAAACTTTTGCTTGTATTTGAGTCTTGGCTCTGAGTTCTTTCTTAGTTAGAACCATGTACTGAGGTTGCTAAACCAAGGTCCAATGGCCAGTAACATTCAGGTTCTATGTCACCACTAACAGTTACACCTTCCAGGGGTCTGGAAAAAAAAAGACTATTCTAGCATTTCAAAGCTGGGGTAACCTAGATCCATATGAGCAATGTAAAGGGCTTGTTTAAGGCCAAGATAAACCTTTTACAAAAAAGTTATGACCCCTGGGATGTGATTACCCACCATGATCAGCCCAGTTAAGAATTGATGACCAGATTACCCTGTGAGGTTACTTACTGTTACTGTTATTAGACTTGTAAGTTTTATTACAGAACCATTTTTTTCATACACAAGGTGAATGAATGATGTGTTGGCTGGCTTTCTCTTCAACCTCAATGTGCAAATTGACATTGTGGTCAATGTGTAGGGAAGTAAGAAAATAATTTTCCCTTTATTGTCCTGGGTTCTTAGCTGAGAAATGTCTTTAATAAAAGATTAACAGGAGAAAAACAAACAAAAGTTTAGTAATGTATACTTCGTTTATACATGGGAGAAAGCCAGGAAAACTGAGTAACTCTCCAAAATGGCTGAAGCCACCACCTTAAATACTTTCCTCAGCTAAAATCAGATGATGGGGGTGGTGAAAATCAGTTATTGAAGGTTACCAGGAAAAACTCATAAACAAGGATAAGGCTGTTATGAAGATTTTTCTCATGGCCTTCTCCATTGTTAAGGTGTCCAGAGATAAAGTCATCCTGACTCTTGCTGGCGCAGCTAGGGAAACACCCTTACAAATGAAGATTTCCTTTACAAATGTAAATATCTGTTACAAGGGGTAACTTCTCCTTGGTTTTCAGAGCCTTTCCCAGGTCTGTTGTTTATTTAAAATAACCAACCTAAAATAATCCTTTTGCCCAAGACATATGTTGAGGTGACAAATTCTGTTACCCTACAGATGCAACACAACTTCCATTTATGGCTATTGTCTTACACTTGACAGCAGATGAAACTGTTGCCATAATCTATTTTACCATCTTTTCTCATCTGTTAGGGCACACACTAACACAATACGTTATGGGAGGAAATCTGCCTTCAAAGTACACTTGTCATATTGAGAAAGTTTTTCTTATATTTTTCAAATCCCTTGATATCTTTCATCCTGCTTCTGAGAAAGTACACATGGTACTTGTCCAGAATGTTCTCCATACTACTATCAGATTTTGCATTTAAAAATGCAAACAGAATAAAGACTTTTTCTCTTTAAGGCTCTTCATTTCTTTTCCTTCCTCATACTGACAAATTCCAAATTCCTTATGGATTACAAAGTACTTCAAGATCTGGATCCTACTTATTTTTACAACCTCTGCAGACTAGTGTTAATTCCTTCCTCTTCTCTTACTCACTTCCAGTGAAGTGCTAGTAAATTAGGTGAGGGTGGAGGTGGAGGTGGAGATACAGGAGGGAAAGGCCCTGATTTGTAGCATTTTCTGATTTCTACAGGATAACTACTACCATGGCCTGTACCAAGCTACAAATGGCTTAATAATTGGCTTGTAAAATTCCTCCCCACACTACTGTTTTTCTGCCTAGAATATTCCTGCTAACCCCAATACCTCATAATCATTCTTCAGGTCTCAGTTTCGATGTAATTTAGATTCCTGCAGCAAGTCATTTCCGACTATCTCATGAGTGGGTGAGAGGTCCATCTTGCGCGCTCCTCTAAAGCCTTTGCTCCTCTTTGTGGCCTTCGTTATGTTGCACTTGTCTCTTTACTCTTCTGAATTCCCCAATTGCCTAAACTCTTAAACAGGGCAGAGAATACTGTATTCCTAATACCGTATTCAAAAAGTTTCTGTTATGTGGTAGATCAATAACTACTTGTTCAATTAATGAGTGAGAATTTATTCATAAATTGGTTTCATATCTTAAATTCACATTATTTCATGACACTATGACAAATCAGTAACAGTAACAAAAATGAATTTAATATTTCAATTGCTAAAAATCAAATAATATAAGAACAAAGATGTTATCAGAGAATAAGTGTGTTTTAATTACCAACAAAAAACATGGTCATAGGTCCATTATTTAAACTTAACTTAAAAATTTGCTAGAATTCAGTGAATCTCAGGTACTGAATATGCTAGTTAATATTAACAGGTTATCCTAAGGCTACTAAGAGCATAGTTGGCGCTTGAGAAATTTGTGGTGAGTTGGATAACTCCACCAGCAGAATGAATGCTTCCTTGAAGTGAACAGGACACTGGACTGGTGGAATCTCCCTCCAGGATGTGCCAATGAACCAGTGTGACCTTATTGTATAAAGTCCAGACATAAGTGATCAGAATGAGGAGCATCAAAAGAAATATGAACTAAGAAGTGACAGCTATTCACAGACCAAATAGAAAGTCAGTTCATGTGAAGAGTGAACAGAAATCAAGGGCAGGTATGTATGAAGGGGCCAGTGAGCTTCGAGAGCCCAGTGTGCTGCTTTCTCTTACCCAGTTACAGCAATGCAGATGGAAAAAAAAAAAAAATGTGACTCAGATACAATAACGGTTCTGCTTTATTAGAAAGATGCAGAAGTTCTGCCATTGGCGTCTACTTAAACCCAGATGATCTATAGCAGAAGCCTCTGGATGATGCCCATGACTAAGTGCAGAATTATTAGACCTTGAAAGAGTCTCAGAAACTGTTGGTTGGAGCAGGGTTGTCTGTAATTTTTTTGCTAATACTCTATTGTGGATAGAAAATCAAGCCACTGTTATTTTAGTCTTTCTGTCTTTAGCTAGGTCTCTGTGGATTTAGAATAAATAATAGAGAATCATTGATCTGTGGTCCTTTGTGCTAGAACATGATGTGTAGGGTCCACATGGAATGCTGATTCATAGGGTAAACTGAGAAATATCACTAGACCTTTAGCATGTTTTTTAGCATCCATCGAGCACAGTGTTCTGAATGTGAAAGATGATATTTGCATCTTTGACTTTTCATCCCACAGGAGGTAAAGTCGTTTAGTCTCTGGGTCCACACCATTTGCAGAAGTACATTGAGATATATGTTGAGGATCAGCTCTTGGAGAGTGCAAATAATGCCTCTTGCTGCTGCTTTGGTTTTTTGTGCTGCCATCCTTACTTTCCATATTGTGCGCCACCCACTTCCTTGCTGTTTCATGAGCCTATGTGCAAAAATCTAGAGCAGTAACAGAAACTTAGGAGATCAGCTGGAGACTACAGAAGGACCAGGTCCCTGCCACCACCAGAAAGCCTTCTTCAGGATTCACATGCCTGCCGAAGTAGGGTAGGCCTTATGGGAGGTGATACTGAACCCTCCGTCAGCCTGTCCAGGGAGCATCTGAGAGAACCGGGAGCCTTGTAGTCAAAGAAGTGGATATCTTCAGCAGGTTTACTCTTTTTTTAAAAAAATGTATTTTAAAGGTCCCTTCATCAGCTGTGGGCAGCAGTGAGTCAAAGAGACTTTTCTAGGATCTGCCCCCAAGTCCCTGAGGCAGGCACAGCCAGCAGTGGGTGGGAATTGGTATGTAGTGTCATAGAAGTAGCTTACTGATACCTTGCAAGGCCCACCTCAGGAAGTTTAACAGCACTGCCTTTAAGAGAGTACAGATCAAAGCAAATAAACTAACCCCCTGCCTCTTTCTGCTGTCCCAAGAAATCTAATAGCAAGATTCCAGGAAAAATAACAAAAGGTTCTAAGCTCTTTCCTTTAGATACCATAAAACTATTGTGTGGCACATTAATAATTAGGCTTTCTTACACTGGGATCGCTTCTCCTACTCTGTCTAAACTCCATATAAAGGCCATATGTGCCTGGCCAGCGTGGCTCAGCGGTTGAGCATACACCTTGGATCCAGGAGATCATGGTTCGATTCCCAGTCAGGGCACATGCCCAGGTTTAGGGCTCCATCCCCAGTAGGGGGCGTGCAGGAGGCAGCCGTTCAATGACTTTCTCATCATTGATGTTTCAACTCTCTCTCTCCCTCTCCCTTTCTCTCTCTGAAATCAATAAAGATATATTTTAAAAAATAAAAATGTAAAGGCTGTATGCAGTGCTACATCTTCTGTCTTGGTCATATATTCATGTAGCCAGTTAAAAGGTAAACTGTTTGAAGAAGATTAACGGATGCTGCCTCTTCCTCTTTGCCCTTTCCCAGTCATGTCTCTATTTCATTTATACATGAACTGTATCCAACACCCCAACCATAACCAAGCTCCAAATATCTACCCATTTGCAAGCCACTTGTTTATTTGTGACTCAGGAAAATGTGCTTTCATAAACTTGCTGCTGAATTAGCCAGAAGGTAGGATGAAAGGGAGTGCAGGAAGGAATGTACATGAAGCAGGGAGGGCAAAAACCAGTGTGGGGGACAGATGGGCGAGAAGGGGAGTGGCCCTCCCTCCTCCATGGTTTCAGTTACCTGTGGTCAACTGTGGTCCAAAAATACTAAACGGAAAATTTCAGACATAAACAATTCATACATTTTAAATTGCATGCCATTCTGAGTAGCCGGGGGAAATCTCACACTATCTCCCTCTGTCCCTCCAGGAATGTGAATCATCCCTTTGTCCGGCACATCCGCGCTGTAAATGCACTACCCGTGTGTTACTGACTTAGCAGCTGGCTCAGTTATCAGATCGACTGGTGCCGTATTGCAGTGCTTGTGTTCAAGTGACCCTTGTTTTGCCTAATAATGATCCCAAAGAGCAAGAGTAATGATGCTGACAATTCAAATATGCCAAAGAGAAGCTGTAAAGCGCTTCTGTTAGGTGAAAAGTTGAGTGTTGTACAATAAGGTAGAGAGAACACATTCACATAACTTCTCTAACAGTATATTTATATATAATATATGTTATATATATTATATATTTTATATATATATCTTTATTGATTTCAGAGAGAGGAAGTGAGAGGGAGAGACAGAAACATCAATATGAGACAGTCATTGATCGGCTGCCTCCCGAGCGCCCCCTGCTGGGGATCGAGCCCGCAACCCGGGCCTGTGCCCTGACCGGGAATCGAACCACGATCTCCTGGCTCCTAGGTCAATGCTCAATCGCTGAGCCAAGCCCAGTAGGGCTCTAGCAGTATATTCTTATAATTGTCTTATTTAACCATTAGTAATGGTTGTTAATCTCTTCCTGTGCCTAATTTATAAATTAAACTTTATGATAGGTATGTATATATAGGACAAAACATAGTATATACAGGGTTTTATGCTTACTGAGGTTAGAGACATCCACTGAAGGTCTTGGAACACAGCCACCATGAAGAAGGTAGCACTACTGTAAAAGATAAGCCAAGTACTGCGGAGTTAAATGGTAAGATCATGAAAATAGTAATTGTATACATAAATAATTTTTATATTTTTAAGAAAAATAAAGCTTTCCTTTTACATAGATAATTTTAGTCACTCAGTGAAGAGGGAAAAACCAGGATTAATGGTTCAATGTTTTCTAGACATAAGTACCTGAGAGTAAAGTGTTTTTTGTTTGGGGTTTTTTTAGAGAGAGACAGAGAAAGGAAAACCAAAATGATGATGCAGGAAAAAAATTAACATTGAGTTTTATTTAGGGTTTAAAAGGTCTAACTATGTGTCCAACTTGCCTGAAATCTCAGCTTGAGAGTTAGTTGTGTATGATGCAAGGTAGGTATCTTGGTCCCTGATCATTTTATTTGTTCTTAATCATCTGCATTATTAAAAAATCTAACTAAATTAGAAATTAATTGTCAGAAAAAGCTAGAATTTTTAAAAATGACTTTATGTTTGTTTTTAAGTAAATGACTCCAAACCACAAAATATTGTTGTGTCAAAATAAGCAGCCTGTGGAGCAGAAGAAAACACTTTAATTATTTTGAAATTAAAAAAAAAAAATCTCAAATGATCTTGGCAAGAAAGTGTTACTCCTTTCAGGTTATTTTTCTTTAAGCTGATTTTTTTTTTAATCTAGCAGATGGAAGAATTTTGAAGGTTAAGTTAAAGTACTACCAGCTTCAAACCCGAAAGTCTGCTTTTAGGAACAGACATAATTTTACATCTTGATTTTGCACAAATCTTCCCTTTCTAATCTCAAGTAGAACTTGTTTTTCTTTTGAAATAGTTTATGGTCACTGATATTGTGCTACCATGTTATTAGAAGAAAGTCATAGGTCCCAAATTACCTTGAAAAATTCTATGACTAGAACTTTAAAAATAAAATACCTTGTACAAAGTCTGCGTTAATGTTTGACTTTCAGTGTTTAAATAAATATATTGTCCCATCCTATATTGGAGTAATCACTAGGAAGGTTGAAGAAACTGGCAGTAATTTCTCGGTCAGAGGGTATAAAATAAAGGCCTGCTAGAGAAAGGAGGCCCTTCCCCTTCCTTGGGGAATAAGAAATGGGTGAGCCACTGGGTGAGGGAATGGAATGGAACACTTTTTGATAGTCAGGAGATTAAAATTTGCAAATGTAGGCTCCCTGGTGCCAGGGTGAGCAAGGAATGAGATTTCTTTTTTTTTAAATATATCTTTACTGATTTCAGAGAGAGGAAAGGAGAGGGAGGGAGAAAGAGAGAAACATCAATGATGAGAGAGTCATGGATCGGCTGCTTCCCGCACGCCCCCTGCTGGGGATCAAGCCCACAACCCGGGCCTGTGCCCTGAGCGGGAATCGAACCCTGATCGCCTGGATCCTAGGTCAACACTCAACTGCTGAGCCACGCCCGGCTGGGCAGGAATGAGATTTCTTACTAATATCCAAGGGCCCTGTGGATAGTGCAGTTAGTTTAGGTGATGTAATACTTGATACAAACAACTGGACAGGTAAGTGATACCCAGTTCCTTGACCTGCATTTCAAGGGCAGCCCAGGCAGACACATGCATAGGGACTGAAGGAGACCAGAAAAATTGCACTTTCCCCAACCTGTGTCTTTAAAATAATCTGGCCTCAGTTTCCAACCTCAATGGCAGCTTACCAAACTCAATAATTTCAGTATCATTCAATTTCTAGAAAAAATAATCACTTTGTTTTGTATTACAAGATGAAGAAATTAGCTATGCATTTTAAAGAGGGATTAGATCACTTCGGGGAATTGGGAATAGGATTTTGCCAATGTTTGCCATCATTGGAGAGCTCTGCGATGATGATTCCGAATGAATCCGTGGTCTCCTCAAGTGTAGAACCTAATGGACAGGTGTTCATTTCAATATAACAGAAGTAAGATGGAGTTTCAATTCAAATTCTACCAGATGGTATTGTCACAGATTCTAAAGTACACAATCAATGGTAGATGTCATTCTCATATTAAACCAGAGATGAGCATTATGGCAAGATGTACTAGGGCATGGTAAGAGCATATGCACTAAGGGAGAAAAATTCTAATTTTTGAAATGAGATTGAGAGGATAGCGGGCCATGAGTGTTTTTTAGAACCACGGGAAGAAAATTACTTTGCAAAATTAATGTGAACTGGGACGTGATAATTATCCTCATTTTTAAAAAATTATATTTGGTCTACTTATATATTGTATAAGAATAATACCTTGCTGATTATAAAACAAATATTAAAATATGAAAAGAAATTATACAAATATTTAATAAGCAGAAAATGACTGACATTAAATTTATGTGGTAGAATTTACCACTTAATAAATTACCAAACAATTTGTTGTTTATCATCACAACAGAATCGTTTTTTCCATAAGTGTTGACGTCTATTTTAGAGACGCTATTGAGTAATTTTTTTTTCTTCAGGAATAATTATTTTCACCATGAATCTATTTTGCTAAACCTTTTCATTTCCTATTTACTTGCCAGCCATTGAACATATAGAAAACTGTGCTTTGGATACTAATGTAGAAAATATAAACTGTTTTCATTCATAGCAAGGTTTAAGTTATGCCCAAACTCAAGATACTGTGAAAGCAGCTAAAAATATAACGTTTAGTCCCTTGAAATGACCTTCTATTTACTCAGAGCAAAGGAGCTTTGCAATAAGTAACAGCAAGATTCATTCCATATCAAGAAGTACTACAATGCAAGGGAAATGTGAGGAACTCATGTGGCTCCAACATTGCCCTCAGATAACTGTGTACACATGACAGAGATAGAATGTCCTGTGACAGCTCAGTGTGTGGTAGAGACTTTTCATTGTCAAAATACAGGAACGTTTCTCTGTTCTCAAAACTACTGTAAGCGATTTGCAGATAAGATGCTTTGTCGCCGCTTCCAGGTTATTTCCATTTGCTCAAATGTAGAAGCACGTAGAGTAGCAGATTTATCATTTAGCTTTCCACATCTGGGGAACTGTTACTCGGATGCCATTCCCTCTAATGTTGAGCACACTTCTGTGTTTGGGTCACCAAACTTGGATTCTGCTCTCTCAGTAAGGAAATGCATCTAATCTGCATGGTGTGAGAGTTTGGGGACTAATTCATAGATTTTAATGGTGTTTTCATTTACCGCACTGCGTGAGGTGACAATCACAGTTTGTTTTGTTCTGCCCAAGTTTGATTTCATATCATGTTCGCATATGGCACTTCAGCACTATCGCCACTGGGCCTTCCCCATAGGAGCTGCGCACTCCTGTTCTATGGCTCCTGATGTGACAGGGTACACAGAGAGTGGCACTGGATAACTGAGCCTGTCAAGAAAGGATAAATAGAGTGGATGTATTATTTCTTTGTCATTCAGCTGCACCATGAAGCTACTCTCAAAAATGGGACTGGTTATGCGGTGCAGGTGAGATTTGCAGGATGAATCTCTATGAACGAAACAGCAGCATCTCGATCCTATATAAATATGAGCATGCACTTGATTCTTCATCTTATGTCATTGGTTCATCTAGATGCAGAATCTCAGGCTACCAACAGTCATGTGATGGGACAAAAGGCTCGAAGCTGAGCTTGGAGAAATGAAATCATGATCACCATTTCAATTGCAGCACATATTTTTATTACTGTTGACACTATCTATTGAGAGCTTTCCTCATTCCAGGCACTAAATTATGCCCTGTTCCAAATAAAATCTCACTTAATCTTTGCAACAGCTCTGTGATTTATAGTCTATTATTAGCCCCACTTTACTGATGAGGAAAATGAGGATCAGAGAAGTTAAGTAACTTCCAAAAGGTTCATGATTAAACAGAGCCAGAATTAGAACCAAACTCCAGACCCCTAAGCTATGCAGTGCTGCTAGCCACGGCTATGCATTTTCTTTTTCAGGTATCTTTTAATTGTATCACAAAGACAGAAATAAATGATTTTTTAAGATTATCTACATGCCCTCTGCCCATTCTTTGCATAAGCATAACTATTTCAGGAGTTGACTTTGTCTTGAAAGACAGTATGTCAAATTTTATACTCAGGTAAAGGTGGCTGAAGTAGTGAGCATGTGTCTATGGGATGAATTTGTCTACTATGAATTGTATATCATCCCAACACTGTGGTTAGAATGACTGTATTTATTATGTGGACTGGGGTGGCAATAAGGAGATCATTGTGCTCCAGCATTAAAAATTCATTACAGCCCAGCCGGGCCTGGCTTGGTGGTTGAGCATTGACCTAGGATCCAGGAGATCGAGGTTTGATTCCCCGTCGGGGCACATGCCCGGGTTGTGGGCTCGGTCCCTGGTTGGGGGCGTGTGGGGAGTGGCAGATCGATGACTCTCATCATTGATGTTTCTATCTCTCTCCCTCTCCCTTCCTCTCTCCGAAAACAATAAAGATATATTTATATATTTTAAATTATTACAAAATTTACCCAAGAAGTCATGATGTGGTTTCCAAAAGATTATGCATTTACATTCATATCCCTGAATATTGCTAGATTCTTCATTTAATTAAGTATCCTATTTTAAAGCCATATATGATGCATTATGCTCTATGTATTGTTTGACATACGGCCAATTGTGTGTAACACTCTCAAATCTGCCAGCTGTGTTTAAGGAACACAAATATTTTGTTTTCAGACAGCTTGATAGGAATCCTGAAGTTTGTGAGAAAACAGAACTTCTTAAAAATGGGATTTTTGAAGCACTGGGAAACTCTGAGGTGATATTCACAAAGGACGAATTCCTAATTTTACCATAATAGAAGCCTTGTTGATTTTCAATAATAATATGCTGCCAGCTTGCACTGAGCTCATTTGCCCTTCCGACTTCTAGTTAGTCCCTTTACTTTTTGTTTCAGGACCTGACAGAATAAAGAATGCTTCCCCATTCTGGGCCAAACTGTGCTTTGTTGTGTTAATCACAAAGAGAAAATGTGAGGACCCACAGAGACTGGTTAAAGCGATTTAGACCCTAAGAAATCTAATGTCTCAAACATAATTAAGTGTTATTTTCAGTGTTTTCCTCCCTCTGCCTAAGGACGGAATCTTAACTTGTCCGAATTGCATAGAGCTGGAGTTTGGGGTAAATGCCGGGGGGGGGGGGGGCAGGTGCTGCCCTGACCCTGGGTCTTCAGGCTCCTTTTGGAGATGGAGGGAGTTCTGACCCTTTTATTACCTCTACCAAGGAAGAGGCTGGGGACCTATGATGCCATGTACTTCCAATCTTTGTCAAGGATATAATCCTATTAGACTAGTGCTTTGCAAATTATGGATTGCAATCCATGGGTGAGTTCTGAAATCAATTTAACAAGTTTGATTAGCATTTAAAAACAAATTTGGAATAGAGTACGTTGTACATTTTCAAACTTCTGTTTCAGTTGTGTGTATGTCTGTGTGCTGGGTCAGTATATAAAATAAATTTTTTACCGTTGATTGTAAAATAAGTAGGAAAGCCATGGCATTGAACTTCTACCCTTAACATATCAATTATGACATTCGTTTGCTTTATTTCAGAAGTAAAGAAGCCTTTTTTTTTTTTTTTTCCTGGAGTAAATTGGGGAGTTCAAGTTGAAATAAGTGGGATTTCTAAGCAAAGGGCTTCAGGCAGCCAGTTTGCATATCTTGCTCGGTTTTAATCAGTGCAGATATACAGTTATTACCATGCAGTCATCTCTGCATCTTAGTAAAAAGCCATGTCTTACATAAGAAAGGCAGACATAATTGATTCATATCCTCTGTTTACATAAGGGAAAATGTAATTGTACTAGAAGTCAAGAGATTCAGATCTATGTGAAAAATTTCTACCAGGCCTTACAAATGAACACCTATTATATACAAGCACAGTACTGACAGGGGAAGGGGGTCAGAAATACAAAAAAGTATGATACCCCGGCTCTGTTGTCAAAGATATTTATACTCTAGTGAGAGAGACGACTGGTAATGCAATCATTCAATGGAACAACCAATGTGGGATTGTGCAAGTGCTTGGTCCCTTGGCTCTCAAATTCATTCCTTGCACTTTCCTGCTCTGCTCTGTATCACCAGGGGCTGGCCCCCTACAGGCAACATTTCTAAGATTCTTTTGTCAGCTGGCATCTGCATGAGCTTGAGCAGTGGAAGCCACTGGTAAGATATTGGAGGACAGGAAAGTGAAGCCAAAATATTTGTTCCCTCCTCCTTAGTGTCCATGGCTCCAACTCTGTTTATAGAAATCTGCCACAGTTCCAGGTACCTCTCAGTGACCACGAACCCTGAATTCTGATTCTGGTTGCATCTGCTCCTTCCTTTGGCCTTATGCTCCAGTACTGCAGCAAATTCCTGCTTTTGCTAATCTCTCAATTGCTTCACCATTCCCTTCTGTCCTCTCAGAGACCTTCCATCACCTATGTAACTCTTTTCTGCATTAAATGTCCTGTGTTTTATTTATGTTTTCTTATTTATTTATTTTTTAAATATATATTGATTTCAGAGGGAGGAAAGGAGAGAGAGAGAGAAATATCAATGATGAGAGAGTCACTGATCCGCTGCCTCCTGCACGCCCCCAACTGGGGATCGAGCCCGGATCACCTGGATCCACTCTCAACCGCTGAGCCACGCTGGGCCAGGCAAATGTCCTGTGTTTTAAGTACTCAGAGTTGTTTCTACCTTCCTGATTAGACTCCAGTTAATACAAGAGTTTAGATTGAGATATTTATGCATCATCTTAATAATAATTGATATCAATGTCATGCTTATATGCCTCAAGTATTGTTCTAAGTGCCTTTCATTAGCAGCTCTATTTCACAGATGTGCTTTACCTGTAGAATTCTTCTCTAGGTGTGACCATTCCTCAAATTCATCCTGTGTTTTGTAAATCCCAGTATTTTTTTATATTGATGGATTGCTTGATCAATAAAATGAACATTCATTGATCTTCTACTCTATCCCAGACACTATGATAGGAGCTATAGTTGAAAAAGCCAAGATTACTGAGCTCTATAAATAAGCAGACCATCTTCCAAGCTGCTTTTATAAATGTGATATGACTGCGAAAATCATGGGTCACTCTCTCCCAACATGGGTTTGACCGACAGCTGCCGGGAGGAGGCAGCCTCCCCAGCAGTGTCCCCAGCAGTGGGCTCTCCCAGAGGTGCGATGCTTCAGCACATCTGTGGCCAGGCCGTTTGCCGAGCTCGTGCGGCCACCTGCTCAGGTATATGGTATCGAAGGTCACTTGGCCACCTCTCTTTATTCTGCTGCATCTAAACAGAACAAACTGGAGCTAGTAGAAAAGGAACTGTTGAGAGTAGCACAAATCTCAAAGGACCCTAAATTGGCTGCTTTGATTATGAATCTCTTTGCAAAGTATTCCATTAAAGTGGAAAGCCTAAATGACAGGACCACAAAAGAGAGGTCTTCTCCCCTCCTTTCCAACCTGATCGATTTGTTTGCTGAAAATGGTCACTTGACTAGTACTCCCAGCATCATTTCTGCCTTTTCTACCATGATGACTGTCCACCGTGGAGAAATCCCATGCACAGTGACCACTGCATCTCCTTTAGATGAAGCCACTCTTTCTGAATTAAAAATGGTCCTGAACAGCTTCCTAAGTAAAAGCCAAATGTTGAAATTGGAAGTTAAGGTTGGCCTGTCAATCATGGGTGGAATGATTGTCTGTATTGGGGAGAAACATGTTGATATGCCTGCAAAAACCAAGATTCAGAAGCTGAGCAAGGTTATGCAGGAGGTTTTCTGAAAGTGTTGATTTTTTCTGTCAGTGAAAATTCTTAAACTTGGAGCAACAGGAAAATGCTTCCTGAACAGAAAGGAAAGAAAAAAAATCAAAAAAAATCAAGGGCTACAATGAAGTACAATAGACTTCCACACCTTCCATTCAAGTGAGATCAAGATGGCAGCCCTGAAATACCAGCTTACTCTAGAAATAAAGGTGCATTTGGAAATATTCCCCTCTGATCCTCAAAGAAATCATTTGCAGCCTTTTCCTAAAACCAGCACTCCTTAATTTGTCCATTTGGAATAAACATACATTTTAGTACCAGGGTAAATCAGGTCTGGGAGGTAATATTTCTTTTGTAGCTAAATAACCATTGACGCACAACATTATGGTTGTTTCTCATTACTGTAGTTTGGGGAGCTACTTTTCTCAAACTTTCTCAATCAATAGAATATAAATCTATCAGCTCCCATCCAAACAACCCTCTGGGTATGGATTATTCAGTATGCATACAAGGCTACTCATATTACGGACGGAAAGTACAATCCAGCGGAATGATGTGCACACAGCTGTTTTATATTTAGCCGGCTTCCTAATGTGAGCTAATTTGTTGGAGGGACTGAGGGCATTACTAAGATTTATTTCAAGTTTAGGACGAGATAAAATTATTCTTTGAAGGTGAAACTTTAGTCTCCACTCAACTTCAGGAGACATTACTTTTGTGTTGTTGGTTTATTTATTTCTTTTTAAATTTCAGATGGAGGAAAGTGATATATTAGCGCCTATCAAGATCATAAGGCTTCACAACACCTCCTCCCTCCCTGAAACCAACATCTTAAAACCCCTACTTGCCTTTCATAATGATAAATGGGAATAAAAGCAAAGGTGCTATGAATATTACTTAGACTTGAAAACCGTCTGTGTGAAAATTGGATGGCGGCTGCTTAACCAAGTACAGTATTCACCTTGCTCTTAGATTTACATCTTAGCTAAACGCCCTGACAGAAGGTAGGGCTGCTCAATAAATACCTAACGCGGGGAAGTTGCTTTCATTTATGCGTGTTTTTCCCTTGGGCAAAGAGGCAGCGTGGAAGAGGGAGAAAAAGACCTTGAGGGGAATAAAATGTCATCCTCTGGTTTTGGAATAAAGCGGTGTTGTCTCCTGAAACTGTAGAGCAGCAGGAAACCTGGGAGGGACAGAATGGGCAGAAAGCAGGATGCGGGAGCAGGCCCCGCCGCAGCTGCTAAAGGAGGTGCCCTGGTGCCTCCGAAGGGCATTGCGTTGTCTTGGTTGGGAAACCTGAATCTGCTTGGTCGGGGGGTTAACGGGGTGCATTGTAACAGCCATGGAAAATAGGTGGACCAGAGCCACTGTATTTTATCAATGGATATCGTTAACTGATTGAGAAGTTGCGACTTTGGAGGAGCCTCGCTTTAGAAGAGTTCTAACGGGTGGTGTTTGCTCATTATGAACACCCAGATATTCTATTTAATTCAAAATACTAGCAAGCAGAATGCATACCTGTTTTCTGCTAAGTAAGCAGGAAGAGAGACGCATTACTCATATTCTGCAATAAGATTTTATTTAAGCGCCTACTATGTTAGTGACTTCTTAACCGTGTGATGATACAAATGTCATAATTGGTGTGGGGAGGGCCTGGGGGTGGGATGGGTGTGGGGTGGAGGGGATCAGCGGGGTTAAAAGGGGGACCTCTGTAATGGTCTCAACAATAAAGATAAAGAAACATTAAAAAATAGAAGTCATAATTGACCAAGGCAATGTTTCTTGATAATAGGAAACCACCTATACAGGTCAAATACTAGGCCTGAAATGAATCAAGATGTAAACAAGCTCAAGTTACAGGCAAAAATTAATATTTCAAGTTCCATTATTACCGCCTGATTTATTTACCCACTTAGGTTCGCTGCCACCTTCTCAAGGATCCTCACGGTTCCTGTCTCCTGAACAGCTTTCCAGTTCTGCGTATCTCCCTCCACTCTCTCGGTCACTACGCTGGCTCAAGCCACCTCTCGCTCGGATCATAACAAGAAAATTCCAGACCGTGCTAACTGCACTTCTTTAATCTCTTCTAATTCATTCTCTGTTCTTCAGTCAATGTGATATTTCTAGCACATACATTTAATCATACA
Source organism: Miniopterus natalensis (assembly GCF_054644295.1). Lineage (NCBI taxonomy): Eukaryota > Metazoa > Chordata > Mammalia > Chiroptera > Miniopteridae > Miniopterus > Miniopterus natalensis. The sequence goes on from NC_142103.1 coordinate 31,065,681, forward strand.
AGTTTCCTGCTCAAAACAGTCCAATGTTTTCTCTCCCCTCAGGGTAAAGTTCACATTTCTTAATATAGTTTATCAGTGCCTGCCTGATCTGACTTTGGTTTATTACCTCTGAGGCTTAAGCACAATAAGGCAGGTATCTGTGGTAGATTGAAATGGGCTTTTCTTTTTTTAGTTTTTTTTTTTTTTTTAGCTCTTCCCATTAAAAAGCGGAGTCTATTTCCCTGTCCTGTGAATATGGGCTGGTCTTGCAGATTTTTCGGATCACTAGAATATCACAGATGTCAGAGTGTGTGAGTTCTGAGCCCAGCCCTTCAGAAACCTGGCAACTTCCTCTGCTCTTGCTTTCTGGGAAGCCTGCCTCGGCTATGTGAAGAGGCCTGCCCTAGGCCCTGGCCAGGGAGCTCAGTGGGTCAGAGCATCGTCCCGATACACCAGGGTCGTGGGTTCGATCTTCAGTCAGGGCACATACAAGAATCAACCAATGAATGCATAAGTAAGTGGAACAACAAATCTCTCTCTCTTTGTCACTCTCTCTCTTGCTCTCTGTCCCTGTCTCTCAAATCAATAAAATTTTAAAAAATATTAAAAAAAAATAAGCCCACTCTAGCCATCTTGAAGATGAATGACCACATGAAAAGAGAGGTCCAGCATTGACAAGCTAGTCCAGCTAAATCCAGTCCAAATTTCTGACCCACACAAGTGTAAGCCAATAAATTATTATTATTCTAAGCCACTAAGTCTCAGGATGGCTTGTTATACAGCAAAAGCTAGCACCACCTTTCTATTTTTTTGTTTCCCTTTTCCATTTTGATGAAAATATGAGTTTTTTATCCCATCATAAAACAAACAGAATCATGACTCATGTTCCACAAATTATATATCTCTGTAATGATCTCTATATAAGTTCTATCACATGTTTTATAGCTCACCAACCCTCCTGTTCTGGGAGGCTGTGGGGGTAATGGTGACCTAGGGGTGTTAGGGGTGAGCAGGAATGCCCCCAGTGCTAAATCCAGGCTGTGCAAGTATATGCCTGAAAACAGCACTGATTGGGGTGGCCTGTGAAATAGGGACAGAGCAGCACTGACTCCCACAGCTACAGTGTAATTACAAGTGGGCCCAATCCTGTGAAGTCACATTTAACAATAAATCCAATAGTAATTGAGTGTACAGACATAAAGTAATACCTGTTTTTTCTTCTTCTTTTTAATACAAAGCTTTACATTTATTTTTACTTTAAGTGGAAAATAAGCAAGTGAAACTAGGAAAATTTCAGTTGTGCAGAAATGTTGAAGCACAAAAAATATAGTATTGCTTTAAAAATAAACTGTCTAGCCCTGCTGGCTTGGCTTAGCTGTTGAGCATCGACTTAGGATCCAGGCGATCGTGGTTCTATTCCCGGTCAGGGCACAGGCCCGGGTTGCGGGCTCGATCCCCAGCAGGGGGCGTGCGGGAGGCAGCCGATCAATGACTCTCTCATATTGATGTTTCTCTCTCTCCCTCTCCGTTCCTCTCTCTGAAATCAATAAAAATATTAAAAAATAATAATAATAAAATAAAAGTAAACTGCCTAAAGTTAAGGAAAAATAAAAACAAAATTTCAGTCCTTTAAAAAACACACTACATTATAACTAAAGACCCAAATATTAAGCACTCTGAAGGTGCACTGCTTTTTCCCTCTGGAAATTTATTTAATTGATTCTTTCAATCTTGAATATCAAATTCTCTCTCATTGTTGATGGGTGCCCCATTATTTAAAAGAGCTTAGTGATTATTATTCATTGAATTCTCAGTAAATGTTAAATATTGTTCAAATAATGAACAATTTGTCATTTATCCTTTTATCATTGAAAATAAGAGTGAGGTTGGAATAAAATGACTTTACCTCTATTTTTAATTTTTTAACAAAAATTTAAATGCCCAAGAATGTAGCTGGCTTAATTTTTAGCTTTAATTTATATTATATTTCTATCTAAGTATACTACCTCATAATTTAAAAATACTTAATAACTGACACTAATTGAACATTTACTAAATGTCAAACACTATTCTAAGCACTTTAATTTATTTTCCCAAACAGTTCTTTGAGTCAGATACTGATAAACTGGATTTAGAAATTGTTACAAGTTACAATGCAGGGGAAATGGAAGCAATACCTGTTTTCATGGGAATGTATTCTGAGTTGTTTGACAGGCCTTAAAGAACCTCAAATTCCATTAGAGATGTTCTGAATACTCTCTTCCCTGAGTGAAGGGTAAATCTTGGCATGCTATTCTATGTCTGAATTTTATTTGGGATTTTAAGGAATTGGGAGTGGGGGGTGGACAAGTGTCTCAGCTTTCAGGTTCTCCGAAGGGATTCGGTCAAGGCAGAACAGGGTGAAATAAAGCTCATTCTCAAGGACTCCTGAAGTATTGCCTCCCCTCTGGACTCTCCAGATCTCTAACCAATGGCCAGTAAGCCTAAAAATCTATCTTTCAGGATGTCTTTCCTCTACCCTGACAACTATTTCCTCTTTTAGGGTCTTACTTCTCATTAGAATAGTATCTTAGGTACTAGGTCATATCACCTCCTCTGGGTTTTCTTTGCAGGTAAACTTTAACTTCAGCAACTTTTTCTAGCCCCATCTGACATGTAGCAATCTGACTTGGAGTCTTACTGACATACATGAAAGTTATGTTCTGGCATTATTAGCGGTGTGACAAGTCATTTAACCTCTGGAGTATTCTATAAAATGAGTATACTACCCACCTTGCAGGTTTGTTGTGCTCCAGTGACTTCATGCTTCCCCAGAACCTTCCCCATATCACATGGACTTACCATCTTCATCAGAATCATGTTTTCCCCCTTTAGTCGGTCATTCAACAATATTTCTCGAGTGTCTGCTCTCTGCTAGACACTGAACAAGGTTATCAAAGCAAACAATGATCGCTGTCCTCAAAGAGCTTACGTTCTAGTAGAGGGACACAGACAATAAAGGAAATAAATGAGTATAATATAGAAAATGATAAGCACTATCAAGGAAAAAAATCTTACGGCAAAATAAGGAGAGTTACAAGAGCCAAGGTCGGGTGGGGTTTCAGTAATCAAGGCAGGCTTCACTGAGAGAAAGATTTGAGGAAAGATTTGGAGGAAATTAGTGAATTAAACAAATAGATATTGAGTGAAGAAAACTCCAGGCAGAAGGTACAGGGCCCTGAGGGGTTAGCCCCCTAAGAGGCCTCCCCTAAGGAGGCCAGTGTGCCTGGGGTTGAGAGAATGAGCTGGAAAATAATATAAGAAAAGGTCAGAGAGGTCATAGGGGCTAAGTCATCTAGGCTCAAATATTTTGAACTGCTACATTTTAATGACATTTTTAAAAAAATGATATTTATTGTTGAAAGTATTACAGATCAGTTCAACAAATGCTCGATAAATTGTTAAAACTGATCCTCAAATTTGCTGTTGCAGAAAGTGTTAGGTAGTGAGTGCCACACCTACAATTTTCCACAAGGTCAGTTATAATAATTGCCACTGTCTTCTTTTACCACATTGAGTTGTTACTTTGTTTGTGTATTAGTTACCATCTATAATAATTTCTGCCTTATTTTAATGTTTGTTTTATAAGATAGTAGAACATAAATTTGATTTTGGAATTTTTTTTTGGAAAATTATTTCAGACTCTGTTGTTAGCCTGCCTTCCATGCAGAACAGGCACCACTAGCTAAATATCGTCTGATAAGGTACTGTCAAAACAGAAACCTCCTGCTGGTATGACACGTGTTTAGGAAACTGTCTTCTGAACTGCTGCAAAAACATGTTGAATCTCCTAGATTAATGAAGTGTCTAAGTATTTATGGGGAAAATGACCAATCAAGTAACTAGCATTATTTTTTTATATCTGTTAGTTTTGACTCTTTTTTTTTTTTTTTGCCACTCTCTGTAGAATCCTTGTAGTTGTCTTTTGTTTTCGAATATATTTTTTTCTTTTTGGTTTTTCTTTGCTTGTTTTGGAAGCGAGTAGGGAAAAAGTTTCATCTTTGCTCAGTTAATTTCCATCCGATGACCAGACATAGCAGGAAGCTTCGTCACCTAGTTCCATGCTTTTTCACCACACTGGTCCTGATGTGAGTTTGAATATGAGGCAGTGGGTATAAGTCTAAAGGGAGACAAGAAGAGCAATTGGTCACTGCTTTATGACTGTATTGATGATGAGGACTTCTGAGGGTGATATAGATACACACTGAAAATTCAACCGATGACCTTCAAGTGCACTAACATTTCAACTGACATTTTCCTACATGATTTATACTGTGCCCAGTGGTCAGGCAGTGAATTAGTCAAGCTGACTTATCCTGCTCCCTGAAAAGGTGAAAGGGGTGTCCCATGACTCAGTACCCTCCCTGGGGAGAGTTTGGAAACCATTTTCAAAGACTTATTCCAACTATTTTAGGCTGACTCTGAACTTCGAAGCCTTGAAAACAAGAAAGTCAAAACTACAAAATGATAAATAATATTTGAATATTTGTATAACAAGAATATTTCAAGATTGGATGGTATTTTTTAAATGTATTACCTTCTTGTCTCCAGCAAACACGTAGATTTTTTTATTTATTGTGAGAGCCGGTCCAATGACATTTTTCCTTCATATTTTGGATGCAGGCTGGGGAATTATGCACATATTTGTGAATCAGGAGATATTTAGAATTCCATGAAGGTTACTCAAAAAAGAAAAAAAATGGGTCCAGAAAAATTTGACATTAGGAAAAACAAAGCAATTTATCTACAGGACGAGGTAGAGAGCACGAGAGGATGACAACCTAAATAGATTTAACTGTAAAGAACGCATTTTACTTTTTACTTTTACAAAACAAGAATCGAATGCAGAGAGCAGCTATAAATAACAAGGTCATTTACTTAGGTGAGAAAGCCAATTTATTTTCTCCAAATAAGCGCATGCATGCAGATGCTCTTGCCAAGCACCAAAGCTTTGGGCAGCGTGTGCAGAAGGAAGATGCAGGCTACCCTGGCCAATAAGAACCCCCCAAAGTCAGAAGCTCCACAGGTCACAAAGTAATAGAAAATATATTTGCTGTCTCAAAGAGTATATAGGTTCAGTCATAGAAGTTCATTATTCAAAACCATGTAAAGTCCTTCCAAATTGCTGAAAAGAAGACTGACTGTACATACAATGGTTGTCAAAGGCCAACAAAAAGCAAAGAAAGAACTGAGTGTTCCATTAGCCTCTTCTATGTCAAACAAAATCAGTAGTGGAAGGAAAAGATAAAGCTGAAAAAGAATGAAAAGAAAAGTTCTAATTCTATAAACAACACACCTAACAGAACTGCTAAAAGCATAAAATGAAAAAAATCAATTCTTTCCCCACATCATCCGTATGAGCCTACGACTGGAAAGCAAAGCAATCTATAGCACTTGCTTACTAGAATGTGTTATGGCACAGATCATTGCCATAAAAGAATTAGCAGCAATCTACCTTCTCTTTGAAATGATGTAGGAATCAGTAATCAGTCTTCATTATATCAAGGGATTTGAATAGACATATATGTGGATTGTGATACCGACAAGGTATCCGCTTTTCAGGTTTTAACGGATTATATCTGCTTAATTGGGTAGACTGTTTGCATTTGAAACACATTGCAGAGTCAGTCCATTTCTCATATTATTTAGGGGCCTTCCGTTTCATTATGTATATATATATATAATATATAACATATATAATGAAAAAATATTAATAGCGTTTCAAATGAGAGTGAACTTTTATTGCAGTTAATCACTCTATTAGTATGTAAAGCTTGTAACTTTGTGTCCTGGTGATAAAAGTCAGTCTCGGGTTTGCAACAGAAATGGAGGCCACAGCAATGCTTTATGAAAGAAGAAAAGTTAATGGCTTTTCCACTCTGCAGCAGGTTCATAATTTCAAAGTATAGAGTATATTTTTGGTTGTTGACACAAGTTTTTACTGGACAGTCACTTTGAGCTATGGGCAACTTGGGCTAGAGAAGGAATTGGGGTGAGATAGCAATCAAATCTCCAAATAGTGAGACATCGCAGAAGTTACTGTAGATACTTTGGAGACATGTCATCATTGACCATAAAATTGATACCTATCTGATTGCTGTTTCTTAGAAATGACAATTCTGGGTTTATTGCGTGTGAAACCACATTTTGTATTTGGGATGGGAAAAATACTGCTATTAAAACATGACATATTTCTGAAATCCTGCGTTATTACTGGTACCTATAAAAGCTATTAGTATTGCTATTTCAATTTCATCTTCAGGTTCAAAACAGACAAACAAAGTAGACAAGTTTGGGGGCATTTCTTCTCAGTGTAGGAAGACAAAAGCTAAAAGAAGAAAACATTTGTTTTAATAATAATTGAAGTAAGCTTAAGTCTTGGGGATCATGAAAGCCAAGATGTTTTTAATTTTCAAAGCTATTATCAATTGTCTTGACCTGGTTCATATACGAAATGGTGATTGAAATGACAAACATGGAAAAGATCAGATGCGGCCAGAGAATAAAACATAAGCCCAAGGGGGGGGGGGGGGCGATCAAGAATAACAACAATGTAAGTTGGCAAAACCAAGGTTAATTTTTCTATTAAAGTTATGTGCTCTCTATATGTCACATGAAGTCTAAATTGCAAGGGTGTAATCTTCAGCTATCAATAATTTAGGTCTTGGTAATGCATTTTGAATCATCCATAAAATATGCTCTTCTTTTTCTCTCCTTATAGCCTTTTATGGACTCCGGAGACAGACTGCCTGGGTTTGAATCCCAGCTCCACCATTTATTGGCTATGCATTCCTGACAAGTCACATAATCTCTCTGTGCCTCAATTTCTGAAAAAAATAGAAATGCAAAGCTTGTTCTGAGTATTAGATCAGTTAACATATATAAAACACTTAGAATAGTGCCTGACTTGTAGCAAGGAATTATATATATATTATATATATTATATATAATACATAATATTTGTGTTATTATTATTACTAGTAACACCTCCACTAAATGGTAGATAGTAGAAAAAAAATAAAAATATATTAACATATAGATTTATATTCATTCAACATTTACTGAGGTCCTGGTGTGTGCTGAACATGATACCTAGATAACATAGGGTCTCTAATTATGGGCATTTACAAAATAGTGTGATGAGAGCTGCATAATAGTGGTACCTAATACAATCTAGTGAGCCAGTGAATGCTGCATTAGTGCAAGTACTCATTCAGGGAACTGAGAATAGCTCAGTGCGGCTGGATTATAGAGTATAAAGGGAAAGTGTTGAGATATGAGATTGAAAACAAGCAGAGACTTTGAATGACATACTAAAGGGAGTAGATTCCATCCTGAGAGTGATAGGAAGATACTAAAGAATTTTAAATTTTAAAAATGTCATTACCTGATTTAATTTTTAAGATAAAATTGTCAGGAGGATAGAGGATGGATTGAAGGTAGAGTATAAGGGAAGCTAAATTAAAACCTGAGGTTGGAGATGAGGCCATTTCTATAATATGGGCATAAAATGATAAGAATCTAAATTAAGCAACAGTGAGAGAGACAGGGAAAGAAAGACAGATTCAAGAGCTGTTTAGGAGACATCATTTATAGGATTTGGAGGTCAGCTTGGGCTGGTGGGCAGTGTGAAGGAAAAAGATTAGTGAAGGGTGATGTCAAGACTTCGCCTTCAGAGAAATGAAATAGAAAACATAGGAAGAAAAGTAAATTCTGGAAATTTACTTTAGTAAATTCAGTTTAGGTCATGTGAGTTTAAGTTACCTGTTAGGCAGCCACATAGACACTTTTATGTATGAGTCTAAATGTCAGGAAAGAAGGCTGAGTTGGAGGCAAAGACTTGAAAACTGGCAGGCTGTGGTGATATCTGAAGATAAGGGAATGTGTGGGTTTAGCCAGAAAGAGAGGGAACTATTAGTTGGGAAGCAACAACACTTAGTGGATACATTTAAAAAGAGGAAATCTGGGAAGAGAGTAAGGAGCAGTATACAGAGACGTAAAAGGAAATAACCCTGGTTTCAGAAGCAAGGAAATAGAAAATTTTATAGAGGTGGCAAATGATGCTTTGATGTCAAGTAAAATTAATTCACTTCACAAGCATTTACTGAGTACACGCTATCTGCCAGATCCTGCTGTAGGGATATAGAGGGCAGAAAGAACCCATTGGATTTAGCAGCAATGGGGTCATAGATGACCCTCACTGGAGCAGATTTGGGATTGATGAGGGCCACATCCAGGTGGTAAAAATGGCAGTGAGTTTAGAAGATGGCACTGACACAGTGGACATAAAACATAATTGAGCAGCCCTGGTTGGTGTGGCTCAGTTGGTTGGAGCATTATCTTGTGCACCAAAGGGTCACTAGTTTGATCCGTGGTTGGGGCATGTAAGGAAAGCAACCGATTGATGTTTCTCTCGCACATCGATGTTTCTCTCTCTCCCTCTCCCTTCCTCTCTCTCTCAAATCAATAAAAACATATCCTCAAGTGAGGATTAAAATAAAACATAATAGAGCAATTCTGGAACCTTGATGGACTGAGCTAGCATGGAAACCTTCCTACTATAAACACCTGAAAAGATTGGATAAAAGATAAACCAAGTTCTAAATACATGGTGAAATATCTGTGCTCTCAGGAAACAAAGGGAAACTCTATGTGCCCAAGGAGACTGTAAGGTAGATTGGTAAGTACACAAACCAATACTTGGGCAGCCAGGTAGCATGGGATGAATAACTAGTGACAAGGATCAAAAAGAGCCCATGCTAGCTGGGGGCTTTGGTTTTAAATACCCACAAAAAGAACCAGAAACAAAACCTTGGGCCCATTCAATGTAGAAGCAACATTATTGAGATGTGTGTGATTCCAGAAGAAATAAATCAGAATAGAGCATTAAAGAAACTGAACATACCATTTCAATATCTACTCTTCCACGTATAAGTGCAATAATAATCATTAACAAAATAATGGCATGATTATAAGCTTTTTCCCAAAACACGAAAGATCATTACAATATACGGACTCTTCAGGAGTTTGAAAATGAGTTCAGTCTCTCCAACTCAGTTTTTAGAACTGCTGTAGCTGAGGACTGTACAAGAAGTGAAAATGACAAGTAATCTCATTCATAAACATAGGTGCAAAACTCCCAAATAAAATCACAGCAAACAGAATTAAGCAACAAATAGTAAAAGAAAATAAATAATTAAATAAAAATCATGGCCAATTAAATTTTAACCCTAGTTTGTCTAGAGTTACATTATTTTTATTAACAGTCTTGCCTCTCCTACAACATACACATCTAGCTACAAGAGTTGTTATTTCAAATAGCAAATGTAGTGATCATGGGTTTTTTCTGCCTAGGGTCAAAATAAATTATGAATTAGAAGCTACCTGAAATATCCCATTCAACTGACTAGCTTAATGGGAAAGACCTTTCTAGAAGAAGTTCATGCTCCTTCAATAATGTAGCCAATAGGCTGTCAATACTTATTTTAATAGAAGAAAAGGAAATGCATTTTAGAATCAGTCAAGTGCTTTCTCCCTAACAAAAGACCCTTCCCTTTCTAGGCATCAAATGACTTTTTACATTTACAAACACTCAATATTTTTTTCAAGCCTCAAAAAAGGGGTGTTTGAATACATATGAATATAAATTCCTATGGTGTAAAAACACATGTAGTTTTCACACGGAAAGGCTACAATGTTCCTTTAATTTTACACTCAAGTGTAAACTACAGCAACTCTCCATGTTGGAGATAGACTCCTGCTTAATGCCACAATTTAAACTCCACTTCTTCATTCCATCGATTACATTGGGTTTCCATTTTGAAGGGGAAATATTGTGGGGTGGTTGTTTTTTTCACCTTTGTGAAAGAAATTAGTTCACTTCCTTGACCATTTTAAAAATATTTGGAATGATACTTCCATTTTCTAAATCTATACTCACAGGTTACCAAAGTTAGAGGCTCTGAATGCAGTTGACACACTAAGTTTTCAGATTGTATCACGATGTCCTAGTTAACTTGAGAGAAGGAGAGTATCTTGCAGTCTTCATTTGTCTTTTGAAAATAACAGTTTTAGAAGTGTTTTTTAAGAGAAGAGAAGTAGCTTGTTAGAATTGCGTTAGTTAATCCACATGTACTGAGTGAGTGCCTACTTGGTACCAGATCTGATGTTTGATGTGGAAGTCATGGCACATAACATGTCAGACCTCACCCTTGCTCTCATGGGCTTCATGGATTAGAAACAGCCCTTGCTTCCAAACTCTCCAGACCCGCCCAGCCATTGAAAGCAGCCAATCATATATTTTCTTCTTTGGCCTCCCTCCCAGGGACATGCTTCTGTCTGCTTGGTTTGATGAACCATACAGAATCAGCTTTGACCAAATAAGGTCTGAGTCCTCTCATTTTGTCATAATGGCCTCTAATCATTCCCAGAAAACATTGCACCTGAGGTAAGGATTTCTTGTAACTGATCTGAAAATTTTGTTATCCATTCCCAATTTCTTTCCATGTTTAAACATATTCAAAAGGAAAAAGAAGAGATTTTGAGATACCTAAATGAAACATTTCTTAAGACTGGAGGGGAATCCAACTATGTGTCAACAAGGAGTGGGTGACTAAAACATTAAAAACTGTAAACTTAAGGCTTCAAGATCAAATGAACTATAGCACAGGTGTTAAATGAATGAGCACACAAAAAATTGCATTATTATTTTTAATGGGCCATTTTGAAAGTTTGAGGATTGGAATTTGGGGATGGTCTAGATAAGTTTCAACAGAGATTAAGCTAGACTCAAAATGTCAGAGTCCCAGGAGTCATGGGAACTTCACTTGTTTTATTTGAGGGATACATTGCAACCACAAAAGCATGCAGATTGAAGAATTTGACACATTAAAAAAAAACAAACAAACATTGAAGACCTATACCAAATAAGTGTGCTTTACTTTCAGTTGTAATAAAAAAGAAGAGAATTAATCTGTGCCCATTTTGTGGATAATTATAAAACTCGGCTAGCTTTTGAAAATTGTCTGCTTGTCCACTCTGTTCATAAACTATACCATCTAAACTATAAAGGAAGACCACAGAACCAAAGGAACCCTCTTTAATACTTTTTCATCATCATTTGCCACTAACTCCAGGCACACATTTAGCTGTAAAATTTATTTCCACTGTATTTACTTGGTAGCTATGTCACCGATCTGTTCAGAATATTAAACTCACAAGCTATAAATATTGTAATAATGGGGAGAGTTCATCTTAGTGTAAATTACAAATTTTTCCTCTGGTTGGAAATAGTCTCAAATAATGCCCACATATGAAAATGGAATGCAGAAATTGCCTTCAGTCTTATGAGAAAATTTGTATTAAAAAGCACAGCTATAAATTAGACAGCAATTCCTAAAGACTGTTTGTTTAATGAAGAAGATATTGAGTTGCATCTTGGGTAGTACAAGCTCTATTCAAAAGAACTTGTTGCTGAGATAATAGCTATTTGCAATAATCTTAGGTGAGAGTCCGGGATCGCAGTGTTCATGCTTTGTAGCACAGATAGAATATCTTTTTTCCCCTGATACCTTGCTATCGGGTTCTTTAACTTTGGTTTCTTGAATCAGGTTTTATACCTTTTGATTCAGTAGGTGCCAGTGAATAAAACAGGTGTATGCCCCCCATAAGGGCTAAAATCATCCAAGGTTTGCTAGTTCCTAGTCAACGAAAGTGGTGTGTATGGCCTCATGCAGGACTGCTAAGGCTTGACTAAGTGGATTTCCCTGCAAGGACCAATGCTTCTGTTTAAATTTCTTTTTCTCAAATGTATTTCCAAAATGTATTGTACTCTATAAGATTATATGAAACATAATTTAATCCCTTCTTAATTACTCAGAGTTATCACTATCAAATATATAACTATTTAGATATATATTCAGTTGCTAAATAAAATTATTTAAGTATCAAAGTCAGGAAGTCATTCTCTTTAAAAATTACTTTTATTGAACTGAGTTTTGTCATCTTCCCCTTTCTCATAAAGTGAAAGAAATGATTGTGCAACAGTCCGATCTCCTTTGGATGTAGCATGACTACTTTCCCACAGAATCGATTGTTGAATCAAAATCCAAAGAAGCCGTCTCCTAAGTCATTGTCTTGCTTGGTAGAAATCTTTACTGTTGCTATTAGCCTCTTTTTGATTTGCCAACAGCATTCTGAAGATCATCCGCTATTTCTTAGACTTATCACAATGGACCATAGTGTGCTCTTTCATAAAAACTGGAACTCTTGCCCTGGCTGGTGTGGCTTGGTGAGTTGGAGCATCGTCCCATGAACTGAAAGGTTGCAGGTTCAATTCCTGGTCAGGGCACATACTCAGGTTGCAGGTTCAATCCCTGGTCAGGGAGTTTGCAGGAGGCAACAGATCCATGTTTCTCTTTCTCTCTCTCTCTTTAAAAATCAATAAAATTAAAAAAAACAAAACAAAACTGTAACTCCTCAGATGGACCAAAAAAGTGTTCTGTGGCTGGCATGTTTATAATGGGACACAGTGATGTACCTAAGGACTATTGAGATATAGGTGGCTTATTCTCCCCGCCCCCCACCATCACACACACACACACACACACACACACACACACACACACACACACACACACACACACACACACACACAGAGTTCTACTGCCAAAGAGCCTGCTGCCTTAGTGTTTACAGGCCTCCTGAGAAAATGAAAATGAAATGGCTGTTAGACTCAGAAGACTACAGAGCATGCAGCAATATAATGTCAATTATCTTTTTGCCACTGGCTTCTTTTGGTATCAGAGTCTCCACCTCTGTTTTCCTTTCTCTGATTGTTCGTGTTTTCTCCATGACTTCTGTTTTTTTCAGATTTTGTACCTGGAAGACTGACTTTTCTCAACTGATGGAATCTATTGATGAACGAACCAGTCACTGTATAAGTGGTTGACCTGCTCTTGGCTCTTCACTAGATTCATTCCTGCTTATTGTACAAAGGCTATTTCTTGACTATAAGAAACATTATTTTTCAGCACTGTTTTTCAGATTTGAGATTTCTGGATATCTGTAAAACATTCTTATACTTTCAAACTTATTCCCTCTTGATATTTATTTACTTTAAAAAGTGCCTAGTAACTGTCTTCTGCGTGCCAGGCACTATGTTAGGTATTGGAGATAAAGTTAGCGGTGATGCCTGCTTTCACAAAACTTCAAGTCCCAGGCAAAAGATAGAAAAAGCAAATATTGGCACTAAATTATAGTGCAGCTATAATTCCTCTCATGCTAACAATAAAATGTGGTACGTAAAAAAACAACAAGGAGTTGTCCTGCCTTTGTTACAACAGCTCAGGAGTAATTCCTACATTAATTTATGGAAGGGTTATTTTTTTTAAATTTATCTTTATTGTTGAAAGTATTACAGATGTCCCCCTTTTGTCACCAATTGACCCCTTCTACCCTGCGCCCACACCCCCATGCCCCAGGCTTTCACTGCACTAGTGTCTGTGTCCATGGGTTAAGCACATATGCATATAAATTCTTTTGTTAATCTCTTCCCAACCCCCACTCCCGCACCTTCCCTCTGAGATTTGCCAGTTTGTGGGACGGTTTTATCTTGGTTTGGTTCAGTTTTAGCAGAACTGCTAGACATGGACAAGGTTTTGTGACATTTCTTCTCTGTCTGTAACACTTTAGAAGACCCAATTTGCGTGGGATTCTCTACAGTTAATGAATAGACTGCTTTTGAGACTTCTGTCTTCTATTGCATCCGATAGCCATAAATTTACATGGCATGACAGGGCTTCTAGGTCTCATTTTGAGATTGCTTCCTTCGAAATTAGGGTTTTATTTCACATCAAACACTTCAAATTTGGTTAATATTACATTTTAAGAAAAATAATCACATTTCTAAGTGTCCCTATTTAAAAGCGAAAAGGCAAAGAAGAAAAAAGTAATCCCGAATTTGAGTGTTGCGTGCCTTTATGTATTAAAAAAAAAAAATTAATGTGCCCAAGCTTAAACTCTTGCCTTTGTCCCATGTTTTTTTCTTCTTCCCATGTATTACACACATTTGTCATATTTATTTCCAAATAATTTTTAATAAGTTGCACTGTGTAGACAAAAGCAGCTAATCATTTTTGAAATAATATCTGGAGCACCTTCTAATTATTTCCTTGAATGCATCAGAAGCTTGCTAAACTTAAAGAAAAGAGTTCATAGTTCATCTCTGCAAAAAAAAAAAAAAAAAAAGTATGTCAATAAAATTGATGTATCTTATGGGCGGTTTTAATATCTCATATTCTTAATTCTAGTCTCACTGTCAAATTGAAAAGTAAATGGAAATACAAACAGCTTATTAGATTGTTAATTATAAGTCTTTAACATCAGAATTAAGCCAAAGAAGTAGTTTTTGAACACCTATTGTATACCTAAGGCAGAATATGGCTAGGAGTTGCTAATGACCAAGAATAAAGTGTCTGGTAGATGGTGCATTCAGGAAGATAGTGATCTTAGAGAGAACTCTAAAATTTAGCTATAGTGTTGAGGTATCTCCTAGATTCTGTTCTAAATCTGCAGCTCGGATTTATAGATAACCACACTCAATTTGACTGAACTAATTGTGATTCCCATAAGTTTAGGAGCAACGTAGTTGAAGGAAAAAATATTGGATTTGGATCTAGAGACCTGAGTTTCAGTTGCTACATATATATATATTTTTTCTTTTTTTTTTTTCTCCCATCACCACTTATCCCTTCTATGCCCTCTTCCATTTCCACCCACCACCTCCCTACCCCTGCCATCACCACCCTGTTTCACCACACTGTCCATGCCCATGAGTTCTTTCTCTTTTTCTTTCTTTTATGCTCAATCTGTCCACCCCTCCCAACTGCCCCCCACCCACCCCACCAGAGCTGTCTGCCTGCTCTCTATTTATGAGTCTGTCTCTCTTTTGCTTGGTGGTTCAGTTTGTTCATTAAGTTCCACATATGAGTGAGATCATGTGGTACTTGGCTTTCCCTGCCTGGCTTATTTCACTCAGCATCATGCTCTCCAGGTCCATCCATGTTGTTGCAAAGGTTAATTCAGCTCGCTGAGCTGAGCTTCAGTTTCTTTGTCTTCAGAAGAGAGAAAATATAACTTGTCCTGCAAACCTCACGAGATGGCTGAGGGACTCATATAAAAGAATGTGCTTTGTGATCGAAGCTTATTTCTACAAATGTAAAGTCATCTTATTCTCATACTTATTTGTTAACAAGTACATTGTGGTTGCTTTGGACGGTTTATTGAGGATGAAAGGCATGTGGCACTGTCTTGTGCCATTACACGGCCTACCCACCCCCTTTGTGTATTTCATGGAGCTTGACCTATTCTAGAGTCCATAATGGGCGCTACACCGCTATGTACCTTGTACTCTAAGGAAAATATCTAGAAGAATGTCTTCACCTTTGAGTTACAGTTTCAAGTTTTCCAAACACAGAGACACTCATGTTTCAATGTGCCAAACATGAGCATCATTTAAAAAGAAAGCAAATGGGTCATAGTCCTCTAAAAGTAACCAAATTTGCTATGTTTTAAATGGTTAAGTCGAACGGTGCCCTCTGCTCACAGAATATATACTGCTTTTTCATTGCTAACAAATTGTCAACCTCTGTCTCCCTTCATTTTTGATCCTGGAAAACTATGTATATAATTTATTTTCTATGTTTAATGGAAATTATAATACTAAGCACTAAGTGTTTTGATGCAAGAGTATAATTTATCGCTCTTCCAGTCAGAGAAATAAATATCCTTTGACACCTGCGGTCTTCTTTTTAGCTCTCTGTCTCTTTTCCTGGTTCTTTCTTTCTTACTCCTGTTGAAAATTCTCTCTTCTGCAACCATCCCACTCTCCCCACCTCCCAACCATTCCATGCTTTTTTCAGGTTTTTCTTTTATTGTGTTTGCAAAATTTTCTTCCACTCTAGACATTCTACAGTGGGCTCTTTTTACTAAATAAGATCTTAATTGAATGAACTTGTCTCCTGGGCAATGGGGGGTTTGCTTTGTTCTACCTGGTTCTGTACTAATGCCTTTGCAATGTGGAGATCCACACGTCAAGGACACTGAAGTCAGGAAAATGAAACTAAATCATTTCCCCTCTGAACATCATCTACAATCTAGTGTCTTCTCACCCAAACAGTTCTAGTGTTTTTTAGTTGTTTGTTTGTTTGTTAGCATGAAGGAGGAAGAGAAAAGGGGGCATGGAGAGTAGGATGGAGAAAGTGTGGGGCCAGGGAACAGAACGGGGTGCAACAATGGAATGCTGGCCAGCCTTCATTTTTTTTTTTTAAATATGTTTTTATGGATTTCAGAGAGAGGAAGGGAGAGGGAGAGGGAGAGAGAAACATCAATGATGAGAGAGTCATTGATCGGCTGCCTCCTGCACGCCCCCTGCTGGGGATCGAGCCTGCAACCCGGGCCTGTGCCCTGACCGGGAATCGAACCTCGATCTCCTGGACCCTAGGTCGATGCTCAACCGCTGAGCCATGCTGGCCGGGCATGGCCACTCTTTAACACCATTCTAGCACAGAAGGACCAAGACTCACAGAATCGCTGACCTGGGGTTTGTCCATTTTATTTCCAATATAATGTTCATAGTTTCAAGAGGAAGAATGACGTGAAATATAATCTCTGTCATAACTCCTTTCTTTCCCCTATATACAAATGCAACCAAGTATATGAACATTTGAAATAGTTTGGGGTTAAAATGTTCAGGGCATTCAGAGACATGGGGGAGGCAGAAATGTCTAAAAGACAAGAAAGGGTAAGCGTATTTGAGTGAAAATTAAATAGCTATCTTTTTTATTTCTTCAGAAAAACAAAGGGAGGACATCTCAATATTTCTTCTAAGTAATCAAAGGATTTGGCATTTGTGGCCCAAAGCACAGACTATTGCATGTTTTTTGCTAAAACGGATTCAGTTCAATCTGTCTCACTAGCTTTTTTACCTCTCTCTTTGACACACACGCATGCACACACACATACACTCCTCTTAAACATATACTTTATTCCTCCCATGTGCCAGAGCAAATCTCTAGAGTGAAGGAATATTTAAGCACTGAATTTAAGTCTCAGCATGCCCATCAGTCCTGCTGCTCTGACCAGTGCTGGGTAACACAACAAAGGCCTGAACCGAAAGTTCCAAAACCAGTAGAAATTCCTCCTGGCTGTGACTTCGTGTCACTGACATCTCGATGCTGATATACTGTAGATGAAATCCATAAACGCAATCCTAAATTTCAGGCATTTGGATTTGTCAGTTTAATTCAGTCATCACCTTAGTTAAAGCTCGACTTACTGTATTTATGCAAAAAGAAAGGGGGAGGAAGGGAGCAAAAGACATTTTCATCCTGCAATAAATATTATCAGGGCTTTGAGGTATTAAAATCAGTGCATGCAGGAGAGTGCAGCTCCGCACAGTCAGCTGGGGTTGCCGTCTGGCAAAATAAGCCCTTCAAAGCTCACGAGCTTACCGCCCTTCACCTGGTGGAGCCTCTCCATCCTGAAGCCGAGCGAGTGCATTAAGCTTATGTAACACAAGCTTAAAGGTAAAACGGAAAACTCTTTAAAAATAAACTATTTAAGTTTCTAAATCAGGAGCATGCATTATGTGCTAAAAACTTAAATACGCCCATAGCGCCACATACATTTGTACAGTAATGATAATCACGTTCACATTTTAAAGCAACACATTTAAAAGTACATTTCCTTGACGGGACTGCAAAAATGGAAATCAGTATTCTGTCTTTGCTCGAAGTGAGAGCGGCAGTCGGGGAATGCGCCATGCTTTGCAAGTGCTGTCATCAATTCTCATAAATCCTTAATCTGGCTCTTGATAGGCAGGTGAAGAAGAAATTGATTTTTTTTTTCCAGATGTTTTGGTATAATGAAATACAGAATACAAGAAATGCGCACGTTTTCTCCTAGATACAGGATCTTATTTATTTTCGTATCCAATTTAGTGCAAGGAAAATAGTTACAGTCCATCCATCCAAAGTAGTCAAGTGGGTGTTAAAATGTGTGTGTGGACCCATGACATTGTCAGAATAATCTGGAGTTTATTACATGCCCAGGCACTTTTTTAAACATGCCAGCCATAGGCCCCATCCTGGAAGAGCGTGGTGAGGGAGAGAGCTGTCCCCTTAGCTGTCAGAGAGCTCGGGTTCTAATGGGCCCTGGGCCTAAGACTTAACCGATTCCGCCAAACTCTGGGGTGCCCGGTGCAGGGTCTGCAGCCAAGTGTAAGTGAGTGAACCTTTCTTCCAAGTGTCCTTTGGCCTTCACGCAATTTCTATCAAAATACTAGTAAAACAACTGGAAAGGAAGACACAGTCGATTTTCAGATTAATCGCCTAGATTTCAGAAGAAAACCTGTCATTAAGAAAAATCAAGCCTCTTCTCAACAGACCAGGGATTGCTACACTTTTCCTTTTGGAAGGGGTGTCTTCCGAGCTTTCATCTATTAAGGATGATCCCCTCTTTGGAACTAGACCCCTAGGCCGACAGTTGTGAGTGGTTAGGAAAATTAGTAATTTGCTGGGGGGGGGGGGTCCTTATCCGGTATAAAATGAAACTTAAGCTTTGCTCCCCATGACCCGCATTCCCATGACAACAGCAACGGTGACCTTGCCTGAAGGCCCAGGAGCAGATGAAGCAACAGAACAGAATGAACTCAGATTTCTGTTGTGGATTTTTTTTCAGGCGTGTGTTAAATGTTTCAGCCTCAAATTTCTCTCTTACAAGACAGATGATCACAATCTTGAGAAAGGATATCGAAAGTTAGTATTCCCTGTATCAGATCCACCCAAGGAACAAGATGGAGTTTTTCCCTTTGGGACAGGCAGCCAAAGGAGTGACAAAAATCAGTTTGTAGGGACTTTGGCACCAAATATAGTCCAGGAAATTACTCCAAACCTCAGTATTGTAATGGACTCTAAATTTTCAGCAACTGAAAACCACACTGCACTAGCCAATTGGTAATAAATTTAAAATACCAGAAGATGATTTCAGAGAAAGAAATTGCAGCCATGGAACAACATATTTCTAAGATCAATGGGACATATCTGTCTTACCGGAACAGGATACATTTCTGGAAAATAAAGTAATGATCGTAGAAGGCGGAACAGAGACTCTTTTTAATATCTCAGTCCTACTTCATCTTAGAGGAATGGGGTGAGAGTTACATGTTGTAGGCCTCTCGGAGGGTGGAAGATGGAAGCTAAAAAATAGCATTTGTAATTCCTGACTCTCCAATCTTTTGAATCTATAAAAAATGCATAGCATTTATATCTGCTTAAAGCACTACACATATAAATTATGTATTTGAGAAATTCCCATTGCAGTAGTTAATACTTCTTTATATTATGCACGCATAACAGATAAGCATTAACACATGGAAATGAAATACGTCCTGGTTACCTAGTATAAGTGAAATTAACATTGATAGACCCTGTAACAGGTCAATAAACCAAGGGTTTGGCAGTCAGGAGAGCAAGGAGATTCCAAGGGTTTGGCAGTCAGGAGAGCAAGGAGATTCCAACGTCAGGAATCATTCTGGGAAAATACCATGCTTTCCCTTTAAATTTTCAATCACACCAACGCAAGCGTGTTCTTAGTTGTCCCATCTTTTCCACAAAAAGAACTTTTAAAGAAAGGCGACATTTGGAAAAATAAAAGGCTATCTCTGTTTTTATAGATTAAAATCAACATGTAATATTTTCCCCAGAAGTTGATAAGTAATCATTTTTGTAGATTGCAAAATATAAACAAATGCCATAGAGTAACAAATAAAGCAAGTGAGCTCTCGCATGCTAGCCACTCTCCCTAGCACTCTATGCCTTTTATTTAGTCATTCACGCCCCAAATATTTATTCAGTGTTTATCATATTGGGCGCTACGCTTGACAGTATGGATACAGAGTAGAAACGGGGCATGCCTCCGCCTCAAAGAAGCTCACAGTCTTGTGGATGACAGACACTAGAGGCAAAGTTTGCCTTGTTCATCCCAAAGCGATGAAATGAAAGCCTTTGGGGTTGAGGTTTGCCCCTGGAGAACGCAAAGCCAAACCATGGATCAGAGACCACCTTGAGAAATTCATTAATAAGTAAAATGTTCTGAATACTTGGTTTTGAAATTTGAAGGAAAACAGAATGAGCCCCATACAACCTGAGCAAATTCTCTGAGCAAAGAGCAACCACTGCCAGCACTGATCTATCTAATCCCAGGATTACAGGAGATCCCAAGAGAAAGGGGAGGTTTGTTTTAAGTGGGATTTTGCTACATGAGAATTGCCCGAAGCCCTGTGCGCTCCCTTGCAGAGCTCTTTTCTCCATACAGAGGTATTTGCTATGCCTTTGCTCAAACAGGTTTATTACCTATTTGAACCCTCCAGGTGGTGATATCAGTTGCAAAGAATATAGAATGTCAACCGCAGAAATTTTGTTTTAATGCAATTTTCGTTTTCTCAACCTGTTGTGCACTGCGTGTAGTTACACATTTGGGGAAATACTGCCACTGAATGAAGTGTTGTGAGGCCTTTACAGAGTGCTTATCTGACATAATTCAAAAAATGGAAACTCTGCGCAGCTCCCTAAGATAAGGGCAATCTAACCTTGCCTCTGTTGGGACATCTCTGATTTGGAGGGTGTACAATCCTTGCGTTGCAGGGAATTATAAAGAAAAAAAAAAGTGGATTTCTGCTAAAAGGCGCTTACCATTCAAATTTCATTTGTCAAAGCAATTTTGGTGTGCGAGGAGTTGTGTTATGGTGTGTAAACAAGATACATTGCTCTTAAAAATGTAAAACGAAAGCTTAATATTTCTTTGAAGATAGCATGAGGTAAAAATTTTAAAAAACCAAAACACATTAAAGAGATTAAACACTGTGAGGTATTTCCTGCCCTAGGGAGAAAAAAACTGAAATTACCAGTTAAGAGCTAAAAAGCTATCAAATTCATTTGTCTAGAAAATGCTGTCAAATTCATTGTAGGTATTTAAGATGAATTATAATTTAGGGATTAATCATCTCCTGATGAATTCACTCCCTTACTGGATGCTGGTTGTTTGCTTCTGCTGTTTCATTTTCCTCTCTCTTTGGTTAAGTCCCAGAAGGGTTTATATTCAGCTGGCACACATATATGCCATCATGCAGGTTGCTAAAATAACGACAGCCGGGCCGGTGTGGCTCAGCAGTTGAACATCGGCTTAGGATCAAGGAGATCGCGGTTCGATTCCCGGTCAGGGCACAGGCCTGGGTTTCGGGCTCGATCCCCAGCAGGGGGCGCACAGGAGGCAGCCAATCAATGACTCTCATCATTGATGTTTCTCTCTCTCTCCCTCTCCCTTCCTCTCTCTGAAATCAATAAAGACATATTTAAAAAAATAAAAATTAAAATAAAATAAAATAACATACTTCACACCAGTTCCTAAATGGCCGCTGCCCTGCACTGCCCAAGCGCTGCCCCCCTGCCATGAGAACCTGTGCCTTTCTTTCCCAGCTGCCATCCTCCCGAGGGCACTGTCACTAAAGGGAAGGGCCTGGCAAATTTTGGCACTGAGGTGATGTTACTCCAGGGCCCTTCTCCAGTGTTATGGCTGGCTTCTGTTCTGATGAGTTGGTATCAATGTTTTCCAAGTTGCTACATACAGGGTGGGGAAAAGTAGCTTTACAATTGTTTGTACAAAAAATAATCCAATAATTAATAAATAATAATACAAGAATAATCTCTGTTTCCCATACTCATAGCTGTAAACCTACTCTTGCCCAACCCTGTATTTTTGAGCCTCTCTTTTGCCTAGCTTTCCAGAATTAAAAGAGGTTGATCAGTTGATCAGAGATTGTCCCAAGCAACATTGATTTTCACTGGTCCTACCTGACCTTGCGGTAACTTCCCTTGCTTGCCAGCTGCTCTGCCCTAGCCCTGCCATTTCACCTTGCAGACCGCACCTGTCCTGGGCTCAACTATCTGACTCATTTACTTGGATTATAGTGATATTAGGCAATAATGCCTGAATATATTGCTCTCAAGACTATTTGAATTTTAACAGATAACTCATGGAAAAACAATATTTTAGTACAAATTCATAACTATAACCATCTTCCATTTTATATCTACTTAAGGCCAAGGAATATAGTGCAGGTAGTTGCTTTAGCTGTGCTAACTCTAATTCTTATAATCCACAGTTTATAGATGAGCAAACTGAGTTTTAAGAGCTTAAATTAGTTGCTTAAAATCACAGAGATGGTGAGAACCAATATCAGGATTCAAAATCAGGTTTGTCTGTCTCTGAAACCCATCTTCATATATCACCACAACACCAAATAGCAGAATTTGGGACTCAGTAGCAAGATGGAAAGAAAGGGATTTTAGTCACTAAGGCTGAGATGGAGGCAGTAATTCCAGTAATTTTACCTTTTAAATTAGATCATTAAGGTGGTGCCTCCATCTAACAGCACACCTGAGGTTGAATTGGAGTCGGAAAATTTAAAGAAAAGAAAACAGTGTTTGCTACTTAATCATAAAATCATAGTCTTAGAGTTGGAAGAGACCTTAAATATAATCTAACCTCTGTGACAAATTGACCATAACAGATATCCTTCAACATTGTCTTGACTATTTTTAGTGATGAGATACTTTCTTCCTCACAAGGTAACCCATTCTGCCATTAGACATATTTGATTGCTCAATTATTTTTCTTATTTTAAGTGTAGAATGGCATAAAATAAATTGAAATCCTTTAAATATATATATGTATATATATATGATAGAATGACAACTATATATATAAATACATTTGTATATTTCCCATCCTTCCCCCTTCTAGATTAAACATTACAAGTATTTTTAATTATTTCTTATATAAAATGAATTTTAGATAAAATATGATATTCAGTGTGTTTGTAATTGTCAAGATGTGCAATTGTTGTTTTGAGAAGAAAATGGCTATGCAGTCAAATAAGTTTGTGAGATGTTGAACTAAATGTATTTCCTGCAAGATTCTTATGATTCTTTGAAAAGTTTATATGCTTTGTGTTTTTGCAGCTATGGAGCTAGACTCCAATTCCCTTAATTCTCAGCTCAGGCACTTCCTATGAGTCTACTAAATCCATGTTCTTCTCAAAATAAATGAGAAGGGGGAGGTGGAGAGGGCGAGGGAGAGGGGGCGAGAAATAATCAAAGCTATTAGGTTGGAGACTCTCTGGAGTTACTTTTAAGGAGACAGTTTCTAGGTGAGGTGTGTGATGTTGACAAGTGTTTCAGGAGGTGGATTCAGAAATATTTCTGGGAGTGTGTCCAAGCAGATCAGATGTACTGAAGCATTTGGAAGCATCGATGATGGTATGGGCACCAGCCTGCACCTAAATTGTACCTTCAATATTTCTTTCTGGGTCATCTCATCTCAAAGCCTATCTACTAACGTTTTGCAAATAGTGATTGTTAGAATATTGGGTATGATAGCCTCTGAACTGCACTTGAACTGAACTTGGAGAAAAATTGACACCACCATTGGTTAAATTTGTTTTAACCATTTGGCCAAACATGATCTCCAGTGGATGCTTGGGGGATTTCAGAAACAGAAGTGTGAGGACTTGACTAGCAGCGTGGTGGCCTGGAGGAATGGAGAAGCTCAAATACTTGGAGCTTCAGTTTCACCTCCACCAGCTAAAAAAGCAGACTCTCAAATCATTTGAATCTTATGTTGATGAAGCTGTGAATTTCAGATTTATGACTCCACAAAATTGGCTACCAACCAATCCAGATGAATACCTGTCTCTCGTGTGTACAACAAATGGAGCCACCACCGTTAAGAGAGTAGTACAAGTGGCAGGAGGTATCAGATAAGCACACTCACTAGTGGATCTGCTCATGATGACTAAAGAAAGTGATGCTCAAAAACTTCCTAAGCTGTGTACTTTGAACAACTCGTTTTCACGACACAAGGGTGGTGTTATATATACGGGCAGCTCAACTAACTACCAAACATTTTTGGCCCTCCTTCCACTGGTAAAATCTACTTAGCTTCAGCCAGTGCTTATAAATCTGTGTTATGGTTGTGTTAATTGGACCAATGAAAACTTTCCATTAAATGATAGTATTAATATAAAATTAATTTAGTGGAAGACAGGAAAATAAAATCATGATAAAACATTTCATCATTGAAACTGCAAAAGCAGTTCTAGAAGGAACTATTTGCCGAATCGATAAAAAGGGAGGAGAGAATAGGGAAATAACATCTCCAGTAGTTATTACTAGTAACGCTAACACGATGATCGAGTACAGTGGAAATCTGGCCAACTTTACTCATCAACTAGCTTTAAGAGACAGACTGATTAAACTTAAGTTTGATACCCTCTCACCTGGTAATTGGGGAGTCATTGGTGCTCCCAATATAGTAGCAGTCTTCAGAGAGGGCAAGTGCTTCTGCAAGGATGAGTGGATCCCTGTCAAGATCACGTTATAGAGAAGCATAGTCCAAACTTTTATACCGATGACGTAGCTTTAAAAGTTGGTGAATAAATATTAGACAACACATTGATCACATTGATGGGATCAGATTTTCTCCCCTGTCTGGAAGGTTTGCCTCCTCTCAAGGAACGGGCCTGAGAGCTACACTTTTCTGCTTCTTCTGACTTGAGGCACCTGATCTCAGGTGAATTGCCAAAGGACCCTTCCAAGACTGGCAAGCAACAAAATGGGAAGTAGAGGAGTTTCTTAATCTCCATCAGCAAGGTTCGTTTTCTTGGAAGGGAATTAAATATACCATAGCTTCTACTCCTCAGGTACAGACCAAACTAAGTATTGTTGGGAATCATTTTAAATGGTTTGAAGAATCCGGCCAGTGGCTTACTGTGTGGAGTGATTTGCATTCTGTGCTTGAGAGTGAAGCGCACTTACCAATTTTCATTGTGCATCAAGAAGTCACTGAGAGGCAGGCTAGAGCAAGGCTCTCTTCTGAATGTCGTCACTCAGTGGTAGCACACCACACGGCTTCAGGTGAGTCTCACGCTGGTCAAACCACCCTGAAGTGACAGGAGTGGATGTTAACCCTTGAGGGGTCTGTTAACACAGGTCCTTAGTTAAAAAAGAGAAGGGAAAGTAATGAGCATGACTTGCCTGCTGTTACAGGCAAAAGCACATTTATCTTTAAAGACTGAAAGGCCAGAAACTGGTCCACTGTGTGTTGCTAAACCCAAACCAGATTCTGATTCAAATATGGCCCCTCCTGGACATGAGGATGCCAATCCTATAGGTGTTAGTGTATGGATTCAGATGCACCCAAAAGGACCAGGTCCCATGGACAACAGTTAAGTGTGGGCAAGATTGGTGGTGGTGGAGGTAGCCTTTGTATCACCGTATAGCCTAATTTTTCAGGTAACTATCTCATTTCAAAGCTACTGGACTTATTTAGGGTGAAATGACAGTTGTCATGTGATAAAATTTAAGGACTATGGTGAAAGGCTTCCCATTTTGTCTTTCCATCTTAACCAATCCGAAATCACATGTTTGCAATTCATACCTTTTATAAAGAAATCACTGTCGCCCAGTTGGGCGTGGCTCAGCGGTTGAGCCTCGACTTAGGATCCGGGTGATCGGGGTTCGATTCCGGGTCAGGGCACATGCCCGGGTTGCAGGCTCGATCAATGACTCTCTCATCATTGATGTTTCTCTCTCTCTCTCCCTCTCCTTTCCTCTCCCTGACATCAATAAAGATTCTAAGTCTTTAAAAAAATCAACCAATCAATCAATCAATCAATCAATCAATCACTGTGGCCTTAAGCCTTTTGTGAAACTTGAATATTTCACCTGTTCATTTTAATACAGCAGGTCCTCGAATAATGTCATTTCATTCAACTTTGTTTCATTATAACATTGATGAGATATCATTGTTTATATCAATTAGCCTATGCCATTTGCCTAAAATTGGCTTCATTATGTCATTTTGCTTAAAGGTGCAAAATCTATCGATGACATTAAGTGAGAACTTACTGTGTATTAAAGCATCAGCATCTTAGCATGGCTCGATTCATCATTCATTTTTGTCAACAAATAATTGTTGTGCACCTATTATAGGCCAGGAAGTATGCCAGGTGCTGCAGAATATATATAGATGAAGAAGATATAAACTCCACTTCTAAGGAGTAAAACAACAGTGGAAATGAGACATGTATACAGATATCTATAATGAAAAATTGAAATCGATAAATACTATGAGAGGATTATAAGTGTGATACTAAAACTTCAGTGTGAGTTCAGTTGGTAGGATGATTCAATCTTTCCTCTAGTCATTTTTTTAAAGCAACGTTTATAAAGCACTTGTTATGCTGGGTTCTGAGGAGACAGAGATAAAAAGGATGGTCTCTGCTCTTGAGGAGTTGCTTAGAGGGAGTCGGTAAACAAATAAAGGCAATAAAGTAAATAAATAACAAATGTAAGAATAAAGCTGTGCAGAATAAGCTTGGGAACGCAAAGCAAGGTCATCCAGGCTAGTCCAAAATTAGCCAAAAGTAGACCTTGTGATGGAGGAAAGCTTTGTGGACGAAGAAACTATAGGGCTGAGGACTGAAGGAAAGAAGGAAATGAAAGTCGTTGCAGGAAGCACTGGCCGGTGTGCCTCAGTTGGTTGGGTGTCCTCCTGTGCACAGAAAGTTTGCTGGCTTCATTCCCTGTCACAGCACACGTCTGGGTTGCAGGCTGGACCTCTGGTAGGAGGTGTGCCGGAGGCAGCCAATCGACGTGTCGCTCTCACATGGGTGTCTCTCTCTCTCCCTCTCTGTTCCTCTCTCTCTCTAAAAATCAACTTAAAAAGTCATTGCAGGAAGAGATGACATTTGGTTCAAAAGAATAGAGATGTGAGAGAGCGTAGGGGATCCAGGAACTGAAAGAGTTCTACATGGCCAGAGTTGAAAATCCAAGTGGAGTTAATACTGAACATGAGACCGCAGAGGTGATCAGGCTTAAGATCATGAAGGCCTTGAACTTTTTCCTGAAAGTAAGAGAGCTGGAGAAGAGTTTTATGACAACATTGAGGAGAAAGCCAATCCTGAGGCCATCAGTGTAGTTGTGAACTGGGAAGAGAGAGAAAGGAGATAAGGAGAGAGTGAAAGAAAGCAAGAGATTGAGAGAAAGGAGAGGCTCAAAATAAGAGGCATTGAGGAGAGCAAGTCTTGGGGACATGCTGTAGTGGGGGTCCCCATTCTAGGAAGCAGTAGAGAGAAATGAGAACCTGAAATTTCATTCATTCATTCATTCATTAAATAAAACAAAAATGCAGTAAGTTACTAGAAAATGCTAAACACTGTTCTGTTCTAAGTATTGGGGATACACTCTTTGCTTCCCTGGAGCTCACAGCCTGGAGAGGGTGCAGACATTAACCAAATAATCAAACAAAATGTATGCTTACAAAATAAAATAAGTGTTATCAAGGAGAGGTGCATGTACCACAAGACCACATAACAGAGATGTGTGATTAGGTTCTTTGGAAGCAAGCAGCCAAAATTCATTCAGGTGAACATAAGCAAAAATGAGAAGTATTGGGAAGGGGTGGGGCAACTCAGTGTAAAGATGGGATGGCTGATAAACCAGGGGCCCATGAGACAGGAAGCAGGGCCACTGCGGGCATCCAGGTAGCAGGATGAACAGGTAGGGTCTTCAGATAAATGGGCTCGATTTTCCATCTCAACAATGTTGCTTAAGGCACACATTCCCTTGAGGGAGAGTTGGGTGGCCTTGTGCAGGTCACAGTCCCATTACTTATTTTAAGGAAAATAAGTAATCGCTTGATAGTCCTATCAGTGCTGCATGCATGGGGGGAAGGAAGTTCTCAAGAAAACCAAGCCCTGTTTCCCAGAAGCAGAATGGTTGTTGTGCTGGTAAAAACAATAGATTTCTACTAAAGAGAAGAGCTAGACTAAACCTCAGGGAAAGGTTTCCTGGAGGAGAGGTATTATTGAGCTGAAATATGAAGAATGAAAAGGAATTAACAAGAGAGAGATTGGGAGTGCATATCATCAGGGGGTGGCTTCTTAGGTATAGAGAATGCACAGTGTGTGCTCACACGAAATGCTAATTAAAAACAAAATTAACTCTTTAAAAAATGTGCCTTGTGGGTGGGTGCCCATTCAATGTCATGCATGGATTATTCATTAACAATCATTTCCATTATCAGCAGCATCACCACTGCCTCTAAGTGTGGGAATAAAGTGCAGTCTATGAAAGTCAACAAAATTTTCTCCATGTTCTCCCTTTCTAGACACTTGCTTATGGCTTTTAAGAAAATGTTGGTGAGAACCACTGTTCTGTGGACTAATATCCCCAGAGTGTAGTCTCTCACCCTTGTCATCTCCTAGTAGGGGATTTTTTAGGAAGGGGATTGGTGTAAACTGTGGGATTTCTTGGGAAGGGGTAGGGAATTTCTTCTCTTTGCCTGTTATTGCAGCAAGGAAGGAGATTTCACTATGCACCTTAGCGTGTTTGTGATGTATTCCTGTCTTTCTGTTTTCTTTTCAACGGTGTAGATAATTACCCCTTGCCAGGCAAAAGTTACATCATTCTGGAGACCGAAGCAGCTTCTCTCTACCACTTACTGTGCCACGTTGACCAAAGCAGTTTACTTGTCTCCGCTTAGGTTCCTTGGTCTATGCAAGTGGTGATGGAGCATACTCTGCAGAAACCTTGCAAAAATTAATAATTGTCTTATTTTATGGACAGGGAAAAGACGGTCTAGGGAAGCAATGTGGCCCGCCCAGCATCCCACAGCTTCTTTGTGGGCGAGCAGGTCTGTCTTTTATGCACCATGTTTTTTCTGGGAGAACTTGGATGTGTGATGTAAAGAAAACATCGTGTGTATAATAGAAACCAGGGTTTTGAGTCCCCGATGTAACACTTATTAGCTATGTGACCTTGGACATTCACTTAACCTTGCTAAACCTGACTTCTCATTTTTTAAAGGAGGCTAATAAAGCTCCCCAGCCCCACTCAGGGTCATTTGAAGGATCAAAAGAAGAGAACATGTATATGGCTACTTCGCACACCATAAAGCGAAACGCAAACATGTGACATTGCCATTACAAACAACATTTTGAAAAATTAGAAAATTGAGGCTCTGAGATGCTGAATAACTTACCCAAGTTCACTGGGTCATTTCCTGTCTAAGGAGATCTCTGAACTTCAAGCTCATTTGTCTTTCCTCTCAACTCTGCAAGCTCCCTTTTGTCTGGAAACACGAAGTGTCATATGCTAATTTTTAAAAATTTAGTCTTTAATTAAGCACTACCTAGAGTGTTACAATATGGTAATAAATGTGTATTTCTTTATAATTAACTCTATTCCCAAATCCCTACCTTGTTAAAACTGAGCAAGAAAAAAAAAAATTAGTCATAATATGTAAACTAGCATGTTGGAAAAAATAATGAAGAATGTTTTTAAAAGTTCAATTTTGACCTTCCATTGAAAGGACTGGGGGACATTTGCCAAAGTCATTATGCACCTAAGAAACATAAGAATTTCCTCCTGGCGTTGTATTTAGCATTGATAAGGGTACCTCTCCTGAGGGAAATACGGCCAGTGCCCCACAGGGAAAGGAGGGCCCAGTGTCTAGTCAATTGATCTTTTGCCTCAAGCACAGTCTGAAGGCTCTCAGGGAGGCCTTTTCACTATTACTACCTTTTCCTACTTTTTCACTATTACTTTTTTCTTACATCATGCCAACATCATTATCTCCTTTACTGTCAACCATCATTGGCATCGTCTTCATCGCTGATAAGATTTATTGAGCATTTACTATGTCCCTGGCATGACACACAGAGCGCTACATGCATGATCTCACTTAAACCTTACTACAGCCCCAAGCAGTAACGATTGTAATTATCTCAGGTTTTTAAGGGCAAGCCATGGGAACCTAATACATCTCTGTAACCTCCAGAGTGCTTGCAAATACCGACTGCTTCGATTTCCTCCTCTGTAAAATAGAGACAATAACAGGTCCCTCCGGATGTCGCTAAAAGGATTATATGAAACACCATAAAGCAGCTAGTACCATGCCCGCCACATGGTGCACCCTCGATAAATAATATTTATCACGTAGGTTGAAATTAAAACGCATGTTTGTTTGGGGAGCTTAGGACGGAGAGTGACCTCCAAAACCTGGGGATGTGAAATATTAAAAATTCCTTAACCAGTTTAATCTCTCAATGGTAACCATGGGATCCATCAGACTCCGCGAAAATGTTGCTTCATAGGGTTTTCATCTCTTTTTAGAGGCTTTCTTTGAGCTCAGGCTAACATCTATTCTTCATTCTCCATGGTGCTAACTAATGCAATTCTGTAAAAACAACTTCAATTATAAAAGAGTTACGTACTATAGAATTGTATTTAGCAACACAAAAAGATTTTTAAGTATTATGTTAAAATATATACAGTGTGTCCCATATATATGTGTGTGTATATGTATATATACACATGTATATACACACACATATATACATAAAAATACACATATATACATATATAAAAATATATATATACACATATATACATAAAAATACACATATATACATATATAAATACATATACACACACACATATATATTTATGGGCATGTGGGGAGCGTGTACATAATTACAGACAAAAGACTGCTTAAATTACATAAAAAGGCTATGAGTGGATTATAGAGGACTTATATTATCTTTTGTAACATTACAAAATGCACCTGCATTATTGTCTTTTTCGGAACTATTTTCTCTTTGAAGAAAAGGAGAGAGAGAGGAAGAGAGGGGGACAGGTGAAGTGACAGGCAGCCTGCAGCGGGGGCCACCTTCTCGGGTTTGCACACACACAGCTCGGCCTCGCACCTTCCAGAACCCTGCCCCGGTGACAAGGCCACTGCAGAGCTGGCTCCAGAGCTTCCTGCCATTTCCTCATAAAACCATGATTTTTATAGCTTGCTTCCAAACCGAGGAGAAATCCCGCTCATTCACGTTCAAGTTCGACAGGATAATCCTGGTGTAGTGTAACATTTCTTTAGGGTTTACCGTGTGCCAGGCTCTGCCTCTCTATGTATTCATTCGTGTCTTCCTCATAATAACCTCAAGAGTTGGGCTATGATTATTATTATTATTTCTTCATTGAGGAAACATGAATCTCCCACCCCGCATCGGGCACTGTTGAAAGCATTTGGGAAACAGTGAACCAAACAAAGACCCCAGGAGGAGTTTTCATTCTTGTGGTAGAAGCTAAATAGTGCCGGCAACTTGGAAATACAGAAACCAAGACACAGAGACGTCAAGCAGCTTTCTCAAAGTCACAGACAGCAAGCATTGGGCCTGTGACTTGAACCCAACATCCCATCCCCGATATTTGTGCTCTTAACTGTTACACTGCAATCGGTTAAAAAAAAAAAAAAAAAAGTCCCATTGGAAAGATTATCCAGGAGAACTTGGAGTGTGCAATTATTGAGGCGAATCCCAGTGCTGAGTATAAATTCACATTCTGACCTGGAAATGAATCGCTTCGAATTTCTTCTGGAAAAACTTTGGCTTTGAGATCAAATTGCCATTTGGTTTGAATAAGAAGAGACAGGGTAACCCCCACATTCCAAGTATTCCTAAACATATATATATTACTTATATGCCAGAAATACTAGCTAAGGAATGTGATAAGTTTGAAAATGTACTCTGCTTGATTTCTCGTTCAAGTGGATTGGAGAGCAGGCTCTCATAAACTAAATCTAATCAAGGTTTATAGAAGCCGGCAAAAAGACACAAGGAAATGTGTCTCCTCTCCTCCTGCCTTGAAACTGAACGCGCTTACTCCTCACTGCAGCTCAGCTATTCAACAAGAATGGAGTCTGGGCTGGGCTCCAGGGCACATTCTGGAATGTACCCAAAGAAAGTTCCTGTAGTTCTCTGCACACAAGAGAGATGAGACTCAGTGTTTGAAAAGGTTAGACTGAGCTGGATTGTGCTATAGCACATCCCTTTTGTGCCTTTGCTAATTAGTCTGTATGCTTACATTTATGCCTAATTGAAAGAAAAGCTATCCTGAAATAATGCATGAAAAATTAAGAAAACAAACCAAGGCCTTATCCTTCTAGTTGGGGCTTGTTATTTGGATTTACCTTAAGCCTTTGAATAATTTGCATGATTTTAATTTCAATTCTAAGCTAATTTCCATGACTCAATAAGCAGTTGAGTCTACTGGTATCCCCACATAAGTGGGCTTTGAACTAGAGCTGAAGAGGCTGAACACTATCACAGGCCCTTCTGAGCCCTGGCTTTGCCCATATTGAGCTATTTCAAATAAAGTAGCTATAAGGAAAGGTAACGTTACCAACCACATTCCTCCAAGATTTAAAACAGAGAGTTTCTCAAAACCTGGGACCTCCAACTTCTTCATGGTCATAACCGCTGGATGTGGCATGATTTCGGGCTCTCAACAGATGTCCTTTACATGAATGGCTTGCTGTATATTTTTGATTCTTTAAGCATGAACCAAGAGAATTTCTGCACAGGTTCTACATCTTATTAGGAGCTCCTCGTGCTATTTCCACCATACTCTTGAAAACAAGCAAAAGAATATTTATTAACTCTGTCAGATTGATCAATAGATAAAGTAGCTCTTCCTCCAAAAACGTCTGAGTTCAGTTCAAAGCATGGATGCAGCATGTCACCAAAGCAGAGCCTATGGAAGGAACAGAACATGAGGCACAGGAGAAAGAAGCTAAAAGGCCGCGATAATATATGTCATGTGCGCTGGGTCCCTTCAGTAATCTTGAAATAGTTCCCTCCTGAGGTGCAAGCAACTCTCAACCTCTTCTTTTTTTTAATTTTTTTATTAATTATATCTTTATTGATTTCAGAGAGAGGAAAAGAGAGGGAGAGAGAGAGAAACATCAATGATGAGAGAGGCATTGATCGGCTGCCTCCCGCACGCCCCCTGCTGGGGATCCAGCCCGCAACCCGGGCCTGGGCCCTGCCCGGGAATCAAACCCCCGATCTCCTGGATCCTAGGTCGACGCTCAACCGCTGAGCCACACTGGCCGGCCTCGCAGCCTCTTCTTCAGCCGCGGTTCCGAAAGCTTTCCGAGGTGGTGTGAGGGGTAGGGGGCTGCGGGCAGCTCCCTTTATTCCTCCCGCCCGCACAGCGTCCTGTCTTTCTGCTCCTGAGCGGTGCTTTTTGTCCGTCGCTAAGCAGAACATGCCACCGAACAGTGGGCTCCTTTTCAGGGGTCTCCGTAGTGCCCTTTCTTACTGTTTTCATTAAAATAATGAATGTCAGTCTTCGATCCGATGTGACCGAAGGTTAATTGGTAAGCTCCTTGCTGGGAGGGGCTGTCAGGCCCCGCCGCGGGCTGCTGATGGCTGCGGCCGCCGAGCCGGCCCCGCAGCCGCCCGAGGAGCCGCGTGATGGCCCCGCGCACGACGCAGTCAGCCTGAGACACTCCAGCGGCGGGGCGTCTGTCTTCCTTCAGCGCTGAGTACAGGAGTCGCAGCGGAAAGGGGGGGGCCGAGGAGAGGGCGCAGTGCTTCTCGCGCAGGGACTCGCCTGTGACCCTAGAGGAGCCGGGTGCGACCTTGGTTCTGCA
This sequence comes from Miniopterus natalensis, assembly GCF_054644295.1. Taxonomy (NCBI): domain Eukaryota; kingdom Metazoa; phylum Chordata; class Mammalia; order Chiroptera; family Miniopteridae; genus Miniopterus; species Miniopterus natalensis. The sequence continues at coordinate 31,099,317 of NC_142103.1, forward strand.
GAGGTGGCCGTGCGAATCCCGGTCGGGCACATTAGGAAACAAATTAGACGAAACCATGGTCAGCCCTGTTGGGACTCAGCTAGGGTATGAACAAGCAAAGGGACGGACAGACAGGCGCACAAAGGGTTTAAATGGGTTTTATAAAACAAACCAACGTTCCAAACCAGATAAAAGGCCTGGCCTCTTTTTCCTTTGAAGTTGATTTGAGAGAGAGAAGAAGGGAGATGGAGAGAGAGAAACATCGAGGTGAGAGAGAAACAGCTATCAGCTGCCTCCTCACGTGCCCAGACCTGGGGGGGGGGGGGTTGAACCTGCAGCCTAGAAATGTGCTGGGACTGGGAATCTAACCCACCATCCTTTGTGCATGGGGCGAGGCTCCAACCAACTGAGCCACCCAGCCAGGGCAGCCTGCCCTCTTTTATGAGCACAGTCAGACAGACATTTACCTCCTCTCCTTCCGAAGGTGCCACACAGGCTGAGCTATGAAAAATCAATCTCACCCCAGAGCCTTGTTTTGCAACTTTCTCTGCGGGCAAGGGCCTTCCTAAGAGTATAGCAAAGGTTTAAGGGCACATTAACTCTGCCACAGCCATCAGGATTTTATCTGGTAAAACGCTTCTGTTGCTCACTACATATGTACTAATGCGTCACTTTGTAAGTGGCCTAGTGCCTTTGGGCTTCTGTCACATACACCAAGGACTGGGTAGCTTAAAAACAACAGATATTTATTTTTCACCGTTCTGGGGGCTAGGAAGTGCAAAATCAAGGCACCAGCATAGTTGTCTTCTGGTGATGTCCCCTTCCTGGTTCATAGTTGGCACTTTTGTGCTGTGTCCTCACATGGTGGAAGGGGCAAGAGATCCTTCTAGAGCCTCTTGTATGAGGGCCTTCATCTCATTCGTGAGAGTTCTGCCCTCATTACCTCATCACATCCCAAAGGCCACACAGGCTGAGCTATGAAAAATCGGTCCTACCCAAGAGCCTCGTAATTCTATCATCTTTGAGGGTTAGTATTTCAACCCATGAACTTTAGGGAGACAAAAATTCCGACTATAAGAGCAAGTTACTGGTGCAACACAAAGATCAATATATTCTAATGGCCTCCAAAAGTCAGCTCACTTCAGAAACTTTTTTAGTCCTATAAGGACACCTTTGCCACCAGGAGAGGGGGCAGCGGCAGAGACCATAATAATTTTGCCCAAGTCACAGGAGGCCCTTTAACCATTGTCTCTCTTTGAACCCATTCACTCTCCTCTCCCTTAACACACTGCTTATCCCCTGAACCATTGCCAGACAGCCTTTTCTCTCCTCAGTGCACAGATGTGCTCTTCGCCTACCAGTATAACGCCACCGGCCTCTGCTTTTCTGCCAAACCAGATCTCGCCTTTGCCTCAAAATTCTAGTGGAGGTTTACTTTCAGCAGCAAGCCTTCCCAGCTGGCCCTACTAGTGTGTGGTCCCTTCTACTGTCCAAACTTCCATTTTCACCTCTATGAATAATACGGCACTTATAAGTTGTTATCTGGACAGCTGAACATATATCACACAAGCACACTCACACCCACATGTTCATGTGTTTTCAGACTCATTGATTTTGATGGGCCACATGCTAAGGTATTTCAGGAGTTCTTCTTTGGCTCCCAGCTGTTACCTTCCCATTGCCCCTGACGGATATGTAGGGGATGGCTAAGGGTTTGGGAAAGAATGAATTTCTCAAAACAGAAGCATGGGGGGAAAATCAACCAAGAAATTTTAAGTCTTTCCACTTTCATCTTGTATTTTGACTTCTCCTTTGTTTCTCATAAAACAACACCCCCCGAGTCGACATCACTTTCTACATATTCCCTAAAAATGCCATTATACTTAAAGGGCTATTCATTCCCTCTCTTACCTCGTGATCCTTAGCAGTAATGGCAGACATTTTCATGTTTGGGGTGCAAACAATTGTGGGGAGAAACCTGCTCGCCTCTGCTCAGATCCAACTAACTAAACTAACATAAATACACATGCACATATGCGCGCACACACACACACACACACACACCCATATATAAAATTGTGGTTGACCAAAAAAAAATGTGTTTAGGCACCAATTCTTTATTTCATCATTCTGAGACATGGAAGTGTATTTAGATTTAAGCGTTGACGCTCTATATATTTCTGGGTAAATTTTCATATGTAGAAATAAATATATATTTTAGAATGTAAATAGTCAGCTACAGCTCCAGTACAACTAGAAGCTGACTTGTGGACACTATTTCTATTCTTTATTCAAGCTCATGTATTACCAAGGATTTGGTGCTGTGATCGAAATCTGAAGGGCAACAGTTGCAGAGACAATAATTCTGCCCAAGTGACAGGAGGCCTTTTAGCCGTTGTCCCTCATCGAATCCATGTTTACTTTGTATTATGGACCCCTGTGGCACAATTTGAGTAAAGCAACGATAACAATAACAAAGGCCAATGCAAAACTTAAAATCTTGGAGGGAGGCATTGAACATCCACTAATTCAGCAAATCCTGATGACTATCCTTGACTCCATCGAATGAGCTTTGTATGTTATTTGCTGTGAAGCACAAATTCTACCTTGAAAATATGAAGTCTTTGTCTCCTAATCTTCTCTTCTGTTTTAGAAAACAAGAGATTTTTGTTGAATTCCATTATGTAGCTTTCTATTAAACCTAAACAAAAATGGATAGGAATACCTGATACCTTGAGCCGATGTTATTTGCTGCTTAGTATTTCTCTGGTTATCGTCAACCAGAGTAATTTTTTTTTAAATATATCTTTATTGATTTCAGAGAGAGGAAGGGAGAGGGAGAAGGAGAGAGAGAGAGAAACATCACTGATGAGTCATTGATCGCTGCTTCCTGCGCGCCCCCTGCTGGGGATCGAACTCTCAACCCGGGCCTGTGCCCTGATCAGGAATCGAACCTCGATCTCCTGGATCCTAGGTCGATGCTCAGCGGCTGAACCACGCCTGGCCGGGCAACCGGAGTAATTTTTGATCTTTAGAATTTTCCAAAAGAATGTATCAAATTCATTTATTACTATTGGCCCAACTGTGTTATGGAGATTTGAACATAAAAGGTAAATTATCACATGTTAAATCAATCTTCTTGGATTATCCAATATTCATTCATGTTTCGGGTATATTTGGTATTAAATCAGATTTTAATATAGTGCACATACTTTTTTTCCCCTCAGCTTGAAGCTAAGAATTTTAGGTCCACTCATTTCAAATGTCTTAGATCTCCCCCCACCACAACCCAACAATCATTATAGACTGTATCTTGTCAAACTTCTAAGGGCAGATCCACAGATTTTTATGGTATTGGGTACATCATGAGGTTTGGCCATTTAGGGATAAAGAAATGACAGAGATGTGTGGTTGCCCTTAGCAACTGCTGCATCGCCTGCTATTTGTGTTATCTGTGAGCTGCAGATCATCACCTTCCTTTTAAGAAACACAAACATGCACATATAGTATACCCCATGACGGTCTTCAGCTAATCACAGATTTGACAATAATAATAACCTAAGAAGTGGAGCACATATTCCTTTGGTTTCACTTTCCTTTTTATCATGGGGATGTTTTCAAAATGTAATACTTTATTTTGTCTTGTTTTTACGAAACAACTCCACTGAATGATTATTTTTATGGAGAAAATAAGAGGCAGTGGAGCATTAGATCTGATCACAATAGCAGGCTGTTTAAAATAACAATAACTACTTCAGTCAATAATTTGAAAGACTCCTAGTACAGAAATCTGGCTTTCAGATGATTTTCTCTCCGATTTCTTGATGTGCATATATTAATTTTTCTCCTTTAAAGGTTACAGCACAGTGTTTGTTGTAAGGGGACATTGAAACAGAAACATCAGTTTTAATTCTAGGTATTCTGAAAGCAATCAAATAATGTTTGAAAAAATGTATAGGCCAAGAGGAAGTTGCTTTGCTTCAATTGAGCTAATTAGACTTTTAATAGTCTCACCTCTGGAAATTGTTTAAGTATTTCTCTGTGGGTTGGCTGACCTACCTGCCCTTTCAAAAAGGCAATTATAATAAGAAATTAGTAAAAATAAAAAAAATAAAAAATTCTGTTACTCCTCACTATGTTAGGCATTTATCACTATAAAAATAAATATTCTTCAAAGTTCCCTGTCGAACAAAAGACTTCACCTGAGGTGCTTTTTTTTTTTTTTTTTTTTTTTTTTTTTTAGGTGAGGATACATTGATATCATCTTATCACTTTAAGGATGTCCCTTAAGTGAGAAATTGTGTAGTCATTAGGGCCATTCACAAACACTGTTTCTCCTCCTGGTACATGATAGGATTGGATTGTACATCCCAGCCCCATGGAGTTTAGTTCAGGCCATGTGACAGTCTTTGGCCAATAAAATATAAGCAGAAAGGACATGGATTACTTGATGGATGAAGCCTTAAGAGCCAGTGCTCAGTTGGCTTTCCCATTGCTTGCCTCCTCAGCAGTTTTAGAAACACAGGTAGAGACAGAGCTTCTATCAGAACCTGCAGCTAGGATTTTGAGCGTTTTCAGTGACTCCAACACCATCTAGCACAATTTGATGAATATAAAGATGAACAGGAAACAAACAAGAACCCTGAGGCCACTCAAGTTTTATCACTGCAGAGGATGTTAGGTTGCTTTTGTTTCACCTCTGGGCTGCACAGCTGAGGATGTAGCTTCTCCTGAGGGACCCTGTGGTAGATTACGAACATTGCCCACCCCTTACCCATGCCCTTTGCAGTGTTGTTTTTCAGAGTCTTCTACTCTGACTCTCGGTTTAGCAGTATGGCCTCCTTTGGGATGTCAGCAAACAGGAAACAAAGGATCTTGAAAATGATCGCACCATTGTGCATGCCCTCTGTCGCCTTTCCCTTCCATCGCCATGGGAACACGCCTGGGGACAACCTGCCGAATGGTGAGAGGTGGGTACACAGGACCACATCGATGGCCTTAGGCATCCCAGCCAAGGTCAGTTTAAATGAGTGTACGGTCCGCCTAATCCCAGACATGTGAGAAAACCCAACCAAAATCAACAAAGCGCTTAGGAAGCCATCTGAGGCATGTGAGCAATAAGCATTTATTATTATATACCAATGAGCTCTGTGACCATTTTTTGCAGAACATTGTTGTGAAGTTAGTTACCTGATATATATCTTCCTAACTTTCACTACTCGACTTCCCTTTTGTCTACTCTCCACGGGCCCCTCTGAAACATTAGCCTCTAGGATAACTCCAAACTTGTTGTTTCTCCACAAGTTTCCCTCCCACCTCACTCATGAAAAATAACTGCCTTTGGAGGCATCTCAGAGGGAAGGCAGGGGTGGGGAGTGGGTGGGCAGAATTTAGATGCTTATATGCATAAGCCATGGACACAGGCACCGGTCTGGGGAAGGCCCGGGGTGGGGTGGATGTGGGGTGGAGGGGGTCAACGGGGGAAAAAAGAGAACATCTGTAATATTTTCAACGATAAAGATAAATTTTAAAAAATTAAAATTAACTGCCTCTGGAGATACATAGTACACGTTGCTTTTTTAAAAACTGGCAGTACTCAAGTTTTATCTTTCCAGCAGTTTTTGTGCTACTACCAGGCAATATTGCCTCTTCTTACCTAGCTACCCTCCTTGTAGGGACCTTGGATAAAAAAATAAAATAAAATAAAAATAAAATTCTCCACTCTAAAGAATCTGAGAGGGAAGGTGGCGGGAGAGATTAACCAAAGTACTTATATGCATATGTGCATAACCCATGGACACAGACAATAGTGCAGTGAAGGCCTGGGGAGGAGGCAAGAGTGGGGAGGAGGGGATCAACGGAAAAAAAGGGGGGACATCTGTAATACTTTCAGCAATGAAGATAAATTTTTAAAAAAATTACTTCACCCAACTAGTGTGTGTGTGTGTGTGTGTGTGTGTGTGTGTGTGTGTGTGTGTGTGTGTGTGTGTAAAACATCATGTATCCTAGGAGATTCCCCACATGCAGAAGTGTTTCCAAGCCTATATACTTTTCATTAATCAAGCCTTCTCCTCTCTTCGAATCCATACAGCCTACTCAGTGCGAGAATTAATCCTATGTGTTTTACAATTCTGCTAACGCTGAAGTGGCTCATTTATTTTTCCTTGCCCTTCGACTGAAGGTAAGTTAAGGAAGGCAAGACACTGCCAGGGGACAAAAGGGATCTGAAATTTTAGTAACATTTTCCAGCTTTACGGTTTATTTTCTCTTCTTAGAATTGCTTCAAAGTGATATTTAATTGGTTGCATTCATACATAAGAAAGGAAAAATGTATTTCTGAGAATAGTTATAAGCCAAAATACAGAAAAAGATTTGGTGCATCCACAAATATATTATTTTACATAATATTTCTTAAGACTCCCTCAATCCACTGTGGTATTTTTGCTTATGGAATGTCTCACCCTTATCCAAAAGATGTTAATAGATGTTAAAAGGAGAGGTTTTAGATAAGTCAATATTATGTTGAATCAAAAATTACCTCCAATAGTCAGAGCCCACCATTACATTATTTTAATACTTTTTGAAGATTTTAATCTCCAGGTTTGTAATGTCCTTTCAAGAACATAAAAATGTTTTTTCTTTCCTCATTCATTTTCTTCTTTCCCCATCCGAAAAGTATTGATCCCTCTCTTTCCCTTAAGTGTGTATTATAAGCTACAGGCCAACATGATTGCATTCTTGATTTTTTTGTTTTATAAACATCAAAGATGTATTAGTAGCTCTCTAGAAGGAATTTTAGTCATTTTGTAGCACCTTTTTTTGGGGGTAGGGTTACAAACAGCCAATCTTTTTTTTTTTTCCAATCCTCACCAAAGATATTTTTTTCATTGCTTCTCAAAGAGAGTGAAAGGGGAAGAGAGAGAGGGAGAGAGGAAGAGAGAGAGGGAGAGAGAGACATCAATGTGCAAGAGACACATCGATTGGTTGCCTCCCGCAGGCGCCTGTACTGGGGGCCAAATGGTCAATCTGAAAAACCAAATTCAAAACCTCTAATGAGACGAAGAAGGGACGCTAAGGTTTTGTTTTGTTTTTCTGTTATGATACCAGAGAGCAAACACAACTTCTTTTAAGTGGTCTCACTCTGCATGCGTTACAGCTTCCATAATGTATTTAATAGGTATATAGATAGTTTCAGCTAATTTATAAAGTGTAATAATTTGCCCGACAATAAACTGTCATTTTCTCACTGTAACCAAGTCTATCAAAGCAAATCATGATTTTGGAGCACTGTTAAACACTCCTCGTGCTTTCAGAGTAAATCAGTACTTGGTTGTTTAACACAGGTGTTTCTGTAATTGCACCACTCTAGGAAAATTCAATGCTCAATGGTCCTCAAGCACTTCCACCTGCCGAGTGTATTGGTCCATTATTAGGGCACCAAATGAAATTATAAAATGTGTAAAATGTTAACTGATTAAAGACTGGGTTTTGCTTATTCTGATTCTGGTTATATTTTTCTTGTCCATTCATGTTAAGCATATTTTCACCCCCCTCAAAAGAAAGTTAAACTTGCTAATGATATATTTAGCAAGAAACACTGATGTTGTAGTCAAATTAAGAACTTGATTTTAAGGAAAAAATAGTCTTCATTGTTATAAATCAAGTCTTGAAGAGAAGTAAAGCCAGTGAGATATTGCAGCAATCTAGTTTCATGCTGTACTGTCTTAAACAATGACTGGGATGGTGGTTCATTGCAGTGTTAAATGATTTCATAAATCATTCAAAAACACTTGTACCATTTGGGACAGTATGGAAGGACGTGGAGAATATTACGCTAAGCGAAATAAACCAGGCAGAGAAAGACAAACATCACATGATCTCACTTATATTGGAATTTAAAGAACTTAATAAACTGATGAACAGAAATGATTCAATGACATGGAAGCATAGATCAGACTGACAAATGTCAGAGGGATGGAGGGGGGGCAGGTGGGTGGAGGGGGAGAGAGTAACCAAAGAACTTATATGCATATATGCACAGCCCAAGGACATGGACAATGGTGGGGAGAGGGACTGGGGAGGGGGGTGGGACGGGGTGGAATGGGTCATTGGGGAGAAAAAGGGATATCTGTAATATTTTAAACAAAAATTAAAAATAAAAATAAAAAGTACTTTTACGCACAAGTAGGCAGGGAAACGAGAGAGGGTGGTGCTTAGTGTTGTGCTATGAGAAAATGCAAAGTAGAAGTAGAATAAGACTAGGTTCCTGCCCCCTCAAAAACTTCACCATCTAGTTTGGAATGCAAAACTGAATGGGAAACAATTATCGAACAAGTGGATGCTAAAGCTTCACAAATGAGGTGAAACTGGAGGTGAATTTCAGAAAACTTGAACAAAGAAAAACCTTTGGGGAGAGGGAGCAATTAGCATGAGCAAAGACGTGTAGGCAGTAATAAACATAAAGAAGCCCTTGAAAAACGTAGCTTGAGAGACTGGAAAAATGAGCTACCTTGTGGCTGCATTCAAAAGTTTTGATTTTAGTAATTTTTATTATTATTCATTTCTAAGCATTTTAAAATTTCCATTATAATTTATTTGTCCCATGAGGGATTTAGAAATGTGTTTTTCTATCACTGCCTTTTCTATTTCTTTTTGTTATCGATACTCCAACTTAATTGCATTATCATCAGAAATTAATCTGCAGGATATCCACTCTGAAATTTTTGATAGCTTCTTTGTATTTCATATGTACTCAGGTTTCATGAATGTGTTCTTAAGGAGAAAAGGCATACATACCTTCTAATTCTTGAGTGCAGGATTTTCTATATATATGTCCATTAAATAAAATGTACTAGTTATGTTATCTAAATCTTCTATAATTTTATTAAACTCTGTCTCCTTAACATAAACCTTGCACTATAATGATAAATTTATATATTTTTCCCTGAAGTTCTATTCATTTTTGCCTCATAAACCTTGAAGCTATGTTATTACTTACATGAACATAATGCTTTTATTATCATGTAGTGATCCTCTTTACACCTAATAATATTTTATCTTAAAGTATCTTTTTGTTTGTTTGTTAAACCTCACCCAAGGATATTTTTATCCATTGATTATCAGAGAGAGTCAAAGAGAAGGGGGGAAGGGGAGAGAGAGAGAGACATTTCTATGAGAGAGGCTCATTGATTGGTTGTCTCCCACATGTGCCCTGACCAAGGCAAGGGATCTAACTTACAACCCAGGTATGTGCCCCTCAGTGCGCATGGGCTGATGCTCCACCCACTAAGTCACACCAGCCAGGGCTTAAAGTATCTTTTGTCTGGTATTAATATAGCCATGCCCATCTTATTTAATATTTGTTAGTATATGGTTAGTATTTGCCTGGTATATATTTTTCAGTCTTTTTACTTTTAAAATTTCCATGTTTTTATGCATTAGCTGTATCACTTGTAAATTGTATTTGGATTTATTTTTTACCATTCTTTGTCTTTTAATTGGGTGAGTTTAATTCAGCGACATTTATTGACTTACTTATATATTTGAACTTGAACTTGTTTCTACCAGCTTTATACTTCCCCTTTCTTCTAATGAGCTTTAAAAAGAATCAAGCAAACCAATATCAATGTTTCAAGGACATTCAAACACTTTAACCCAAATCACCCCCTTCTGGCTTTCACAATATTGTTTTTCAGTTAGTTCTCTTTGACTTCACACATTGGATATTTTATTTGTTATTATTTCATAAGGATATCTGCTTATATACCAACATGTCACTGTATTCTGTGTCCCCTATTCACATTTTCCTATCAGACATTACTTCTGTGGTTACTTTTCTGCTGTCTGAAAGACATCCTTTAGAAGTCCTTTTGTTAATAGCCTGTTGGTAATGTACTATCGCATTTTTGGTTTATTTCAAAATGATGTTTTTCCCCACTCTTATTATTGAAAAATAGTTTTCTGGGTACACAATTGTAGAAAGACAATAATTTTCTCAGCAGTTTTAAAATATTATTCCACTCTCCTGGGTTACACTGTTATGCTTAAGAAGTCTGCCGTTATTCTAATTGTCATTCCTTTGTAGGTGACTGTTCTTCCTCTGCCTCTGCATTTTTGTAAATTTTTTTTGACTTTGATGTTCTGTAGGTGGACTACGATATTCATAAGTGCAGTTTTGTTTTTTTAAATCATGCTCGTTATTGCTTGTATCTTGTATCTGTGGATTCAAGTTTTTTTTGGTAAATTAGTTCTGGAATATTTTCATCCATTATCTCTTTAAATAAAGTTCTTCTGTATTCTCTATATTATTTTCTTCTGGTATAGTTATTTATATTTGACTTTCTCATTTTATCCTACATGTCCTTGTCTCTCTAGGCTCACTTGAAAGCATAGATCATGATCTTACTATTAGACAAGATGACATTCAGTTTCAGTTGAGATATAAGAACAGAATTCATGATTGTAGAGGAATTAAAAAGAAATTACTTCATAGGTTAAAAGTAAAGGTCATTATAACCACATATTTGAGATGTGTAGGCAAAAATAAGTTTTTCTCCATTATAGTTGACATTCACTATTATTTTATATTAGTTTTAGGTATACAGCATAGTGGTTAGACATTTATATAATTTACAAAGTAATCCACCCTATAATTCTAGTACCCACTTGGCATCATAAATAGTTTTTACAATATTATTGACTATATTCCATATGCTGTAATTTACATTGCCATGACAATTTTGTAATTACCAATTTGTACTTCTTAATTCCTACATTCTTTTCACCCAGCTCCCAAACTCCCTCCCATCTGGCACCCATCAGTCTGTTCTCTGTATCTATGAGTCTGTTTCTATTTTCTTTGTTTGTTTATTTTGTTCATTAGATTCCACATATAAGTGAAATCATATGGTATTTGCTTTTCTCTGTCTGATTTATTTCACTTAACATAATACCCTCTAGGTCTATCTATGTTGTCACAAATGGTAAGATTTCATTCTTTTTTATGGCCAAGTATATATGTATGCACATTGTATATATGTACCATGACTTCTTCATCTAATTGTCTACTGATGGGCACTTAGATTGCTACCATATCTTGGATATTGTAAATAATGCTGCAATGAACATAGGGGTACATATGTCTTTTTGAATTGGTGTTGAGTTTTTTCGGATATACACCCAGAAGTGGAATTGCTGGGTCATATGGTAGTTTTATTTTTAATTTTTTGAGAAACCTCCATTCTGTTTTCCATAGTGGCTGCACCAATTTACAATAAGTGCACAAGGGCTCCCTTTTCCCCACATCCTCACCAACACTTGTCTGTTATTGTATTGCTGATAGCTAGGAATAAATCTCACTTGATCATAGTGTATGATCTTTTTAATGTATTGCTGAATTCAATTTGCTAATATTTTGTTGAGGATTTTTTCATCTATGTTCATCAGGAATTTGGGCCTATAATTTTCTTTTTTTCTAATATCTTTGTCTAGTTTTGAAATAAGGACAGTGGTGGCCTCATAAAATGAGGTTGGAAGTCTTCCCCCTCTTGAATAGTCCTTCTTTGTCTCTTATAATAGCCTTTGTTTTAAAGCCTATTTTGTCTGATATAAGTGTTGCTACCCCAGCTTTTTTTTGGTTTGTCCCATTTGCATAAAATAACTTTCTCCATCTCTTTACTTTCAATCTGTGTTTGTCTTGCAGTCTGAAGTGAGTCTCTTATAGACAGCATATGTAAGGGTCTTGTTTTCTTATCCATTCAGCTACCCTATGTAAAAAGAGAATTTCAGAATTATCTAGAAGATATAGCTGGGCCAAATTGAACATAACTTTGAAAAATTACAGAACCCCAATCAAGTTCTTGTTCTTTCCCTCCTTTCTTCTTTTTCCAAATATTTATTGAGTACCAACTATGTGTCAGGCACTATTTAGCCATTTGAAAATCAGCAAGGAATAAAACAGATGGAAATCATGACTTTCATGAATCTGCATTCCAGTGAGGAAAGACTTCCAATGAAGATGTAAACAGATAGAATATATTCCATGAATAGATATAAGAACCAAAAAGGGGGATATAGCAGGAAAGTGGGACAAGAGAATAGAGAGGACATTGCAATTTTAGATTGGGTGGCCAGAGAAAGCCTGGTGAAGAAGATAACATTTAAGAAAAGATCTAAAGACAGTGAAAAACATAAAATCAGCCACACAGATGTCAGGAAAGAGTGTTGACACGCAGAAGAAACAGTAGATGCAAAGTCTCTAAGGTGGGTATGTGTCTGGCAAATGTGAAGAGCTTTAAGAAGGCTAGTGTGGCTGAAATTAATGGAATGAGGACAGGTGCAGAAGTAGATGAGGTCAGAGAAAAAGTAGAGAGTGGGTAGCAGAGTTTTCAGGGTCTAGGAGGCCATTATAACAACATTGGCTTTGACTTTGAGTGAGATAGGCAGCCATTAGAGGGCTTTAATGGGGAGAGGGAATCAATCTGCCTATAGGAAGGAGGAAAAGAGAGGGAGAAAGAATCTAACTGGTAAGGGAAAAAGGAATAATTAAGTTCATATATTACATATTTAAAGCTGAAGTTTCTATTTTTCTTTATACCTCATTAGTAAACTAGTGCCTTTAAAATACATAGAATAGAACATTTATAAAATGCTCATTCCATGATGAATTAGGTTTATAACTGTTGAAAATAAAATGTCACAATCTAAAACAATTATCAAACTTCAGCATGCATCAGAATCACCTCAAAGGAATATTCAAACAGATTTCTGGGCATCACCCCCAGAGGTTTTGATTCGGTTCTGCTGAGTTGGGACCTGAGAATTTGCATTTCTTTCTTTTTTTTTTTTTTTTTTTAATATATCTTTATTGATTTCCAAGTGAGGAAAGGAGAGGGAGAGAGAGAGATAAAAACATCAGTGATGAGAGAGTCATTGATAGGCTGCCTCCTGCACGCCCCCAACTGGGGATCGAGCCCTCAACCTGGGCGTGTTCCCTGAACGGGATTTAAATCGCAATCACGATTCAAATCCTTATCGCCTGGATCCTAGGTCGATGCTCAACCACTGAGCCATGCCCAGCTGGGGGAGAATTTGCATTTCTAACAAGTTCCCAGGTGATGCCTGTATTGCTGGTCGAGAACCTGAATTTTGAAATTCATATAATGCATATAAGTATTGCAGGGATGATTTGAGAAAATTATTGGCATTTTTAGTAATTCTGTTGAGGAAATGACCTTGTGTTTTGGGCTCCAGTATTTAGAACTTCCAAACTCTTACTCTCTCATAGTTGACATTTTAAAATAAAATGATTAGGTCCCTTCCATGTTTATTCATTTACGACAAATTTCTTTAAAAATGAGTAAGAAAAGTACAAGCTACCTTCTTATGAAAACTTGCTTAATTTTTTAAAAAATTTCTGAAAGTGATAATATTGAATTTTTTGAAGAGGTCAAAATATTTTGCTACTAAGCCAAATGCATTCATGTTAGAAAGTGCTGAAACCAGCTAACTTCTATTATTATTAAACCTTAGTTTGTTATTGTGACTCTGACTCTTCAGACATTTATTAATAGGATTCCATTTTTATCATAATTACACTGTCTCTATTCTGAAAAGGAGATATACAATAAGTGCTTATATAAAATATTATCTGGACAGTGATTTGTTTTTTTTAGTAGGTATCTTTTTTAGCATTAAAAGTGTAAGAAACTAAATAAACTTTTCCAAGGGGCTTTTGCTGGACTTTGGAAACAATGTGCCTGGAAACATTGGACTATTACTGAAATGCTAAATATATTGAATGGGCTTGATGTGCTAAAATTATCATAAATATTCTTTGCTATCAGCAAGATAAATTGGAAAAGCAATTGGTATTGCTGATTTTTAAGGATTTATTATTGTCCACGTGTAACCATAGAACCAGTTCTTAAAGGCTATCCTATCGTGTTTAAGGAGATACTGAGTTGCTTTCAGAGACAACAGACCAAAACCACAAGTCATACAACTGAAGCATTTGCAGAGGAGAGAACTTTGACCTCCAGCTGCACTCAGAACCAAAGTCTCAATCTTCCCCCCAAGGCAGGCAACCAAAGGACCGGGACATAACCAAACTTGCGTACCGGAACTCTTTCAGAAGCAGAGGGTTCACTGGACAGGAAGATCTGGTGTTGACTCCCTTACAATAAATGGCCGAGCTCTAAGGTCCTCCAGTTAAAATTTGTCTGGCAGCAGCCTCGTACCCTTAACAACACGCCCTGAACCCTGGATGGGAGAATTCAGGCTTTTGAGCACTAACTTAGTCTTCTGGGTGGCTCCATTCATAATAAAATAAGTAGGTACTGGAAATATAGAGGGCCACACTTTGTAAAGTATATGATTGTTTAACCACTATGCTGTGCACCTGAAACTAATACAAAATAATATTGAATGTCAACTGTAATTAAAGATTAAAAAATAAAGCAAGCATTTACAAATAGCCAATCTTTCTCCACTGCTGTTCTCAGAGTTTAGTGTTTGGCTCTGCTAGTGCTGTTCCATAACAAAGGGACGTTGCTTCAGTTTTGTTGCTTTACAGATTTTCAGTTAAACATCGGGGTTTCATATGTTAATTTGGTATTTAGAAATCTGTAAACAAGTGAGAAGCCAGAACAAAGGCAACAAAATAAAGGTGGAAAAGATGGGGGAAGTTTGTTTAAAGGTAGTCTTAAATGGTTTGTGAGCTTATCAATTTCTTCCTGCCAAAAATGTGGACAATTGACCTGTTATGCCCTAACAATGAAAGGTAAGTATATCTAATTACAAGTACATTTGTTTTCAAAATCCCAAACAATACAGAAGACAAAATAAGTCATTTAGACTCAGGATATGTGATTCATTAAATCTGTCAGTTTGATGAAAAATGATTTGAGTATGCAGGTATCTCGTGACTCTGTGTTCGAAGTGAAAGAAGAGACAGGTCAGTTGCACTTAGATTGTTCCAGACCACCTCATTTTAAAATTGTGCTTTTGGGAAGTTTTTTTTATTATATATTGTAAGTCTGAGAAACATTCACAAAGAAGATGTAAGTTGATGACATGCTTATATTTTTATTCTTGGTCTCTTTATTTGCACGTTTACTTTTGAACTTCTGAAAGTATATTAATTATTTTAAATGTATAATTTCCTCAGCATAAACAAAGAAATTTTAAATATAGGAGACAATTATAAACTTTCCATGTTGGTCTAGTCCACAGGTAAAATAATTACTGCATGTAAACATTTTAGGTATTACTCATTGTTAATGAGAAAAGTTTTGTATTGTATATTTAAGAAATTTTATTAATTACTGGTAAAGCTAGGTATACATGTTCACTGAAAAGATTTGTCATCTTCATGAATATGAGCCTTACCATTAAAGTCTGAAATTTTTCCAAGTATCTGGGCATAAACTATTAAAGCTAAATATTATTTATCTTTGCTCTTTGTATTTTCCCTGTGTCTTACACGTAGCAAATCAAATCAATAAAAGCTTGTTGAATGAATGAATAGAAGATATTTCAAGCAGTTGATGGATAAAGACTAGCCTTCAGAACAGTGGTGTGTTGCTTTTTAAATTTGTCAATTTTTTATGCAGAAAGAGACTTTAGGTTTTACAAACATTCATGCAGCACTTAATATGTGTGCTTTACAAATATTAGCTTGTTTAATTCCCTTAACAGCCCTGTGAGGTGACTATTATTTTCCCCATTTTATAGATGAGGAAACTGAGGAGCAGAAATACTTTAAAAATTGCTGATGATAAGGTTAAGATAAAAACCAAACTGCCTGCAGAGAACATGCTGTCTGTTGTGGGGACTAAAAGAAATTAATATTTTTTCTTCCACCTTCTAAGTTCTTCTAGCTGGGCTAACAAGCAAATTAACAGACAGATTAACAGAAGAAAATTACATTTTAAGGCATGTGCATGGGGAATTCATATAAGCATGAAAATTTCAAAGATGGTGAAGTAAAATTGGGTATATATGTTATTTTGGACAAAAGAGAAAAAGGGGACAAAAATCTTAGATTTCAGAAGTGAGAATGGGCGATCTGCTGGTAGTTGAGGAAGAGCAGAACACACTGGCAGGTAGATGCTTGCTAGGCAGCCCCGAGAGCAGTGAGATACAGGGGGTACCTAATAGGCCCCTGTTTGATGCCCTCTCATTTATCATGCCCAATTCAGATTAAGTGAAGGCAAATATGTTAAATTTTTCTTCCTGGAGCAGGTTTGTCCACCTGAACCTCTTGGGCAGGAAACATGGGAGGGTCAAAACTTCTTTCTGCCCGGAGGGGCCTAGCTCAGCGGTTGAGCATCGCCCTAGGATCCAGGAGATCGCGGTTTGATTCCCGGTCAGGGCACAGGCCCGGGCTTCGGGCTCGATCCCCAGCAGGGGGCGCGCAGGAGGCAGCCGATCACTGACTGTCTCATCATTGATGTTTCTCTCTCTCTCTCTCTCTCCCTCTCCCTTCCTCTCTCTGAAATCAATAAAAACATATTTTTTTAAAAAAAGAAAGAAACAAGACTCAAAGTTTTTTTGTTTTTTTGTGTTTTTTTTAAAAACATATCTTTATTGATTTCAGAGAGAGGAAGGGAGAGGGAGAGAGAGAGAGAAACATCAATGATGACAGAGTCATCGATCAGCTGCCTCACTGGGGATCAACCCGCAACGCCAGGCACCGGGAATCCAACCGTGACCTCCTGGTTCACAGGTCGATGCTCAACCACCGAGCCACGCCGGCTGGGCTGAGTCTTATTTCTTAATAACCAGTTTAAAATCAGTATCCTAAAAGGCAGCTTGAGGGTGGCCAAACTTGGATCCCCTTCACTGTGAACCACTAAACTACACTGATTCTTCTCACATGCTAACCTTTCCTTCTTCTGTTAGGTAGACTGGGAATTGAGACATTGAGAATGCAAGGTAGCTGACTTCTATTGTGGATAACAGAAAAGTAAAATGTAGCTAGTGAAATAATTGACTCTATAACCTAGACGTGAGGGCAGGAAGGTCTAGAAGAGTTATTCAGAGAGAGAGAGAAGGTAGCTGGGAGAATTCATGTAGAGGACAGCCTAATGAGATTAATTCAGCACAGAGAAAGTAACAGAGGAAGGCCCTTCACCCTTCCATCATCATCATCATCATTTGTTTTGGGAAACAAGGTGTATATCAGCAGAACTCTGACCTTTTTAAAAATCTCTCACAGAAGTCTCACCCAGTGTTTTCTGCTTCATTTCACTGTTTAGAAGTGGGTTACATGGCCACTCCTAGATGGGAGGAGACTAGAAATAAAGGCATTCTAGAGGGAGTTGGGATCAATCAACACTCTACAAAACAAAGCAAAAAAAGTCCAGAAAACTTCACAAAGAATACAAAACTTTGTGTGTGGAGAGTTCATTGCAGCATTATTTATAATAGTAAAAAACTGGAAACATCTTACATATCCACCAATAATGAAAAAAACTAAATTATGGCATATGTTTACAATAGAAAATAAGCAACCTTTAACATTAGATTTATTAAAAGAAATGTCTAAGAGCATTCTTATGGCATAATATTAAGTAAAATAAAGCAATATACACTGCACCACAAATCTTCCTAAGATAGCAGATCTTCCTAAGGTGGTTGAAAAATATGATTTCAATATTTCAGTTATACTAATCAATATTTTCCAAGATTGTTACAATGATTGTTAATGCTTTTCATAAGTATATTAACCAGCAAGCAGACTTTTTCAAAAATAAATTGTAAAAGCATTACAAATAACTCTGACTACACCAAGAAAGAAAAAGAGATGTATTAATGAATTCTACATTCCTCACAAAAGCAAAGGAGAAAAAGAAACCAGGCCTCAGGGAGGAAAGGAACCAACGCAGTTCTAAATATCTTAGTTTTAGTTATTTTAGCACCATCTCTCCAGGTTACTTCCATCTGATATTTTAGGTCCAATTGCCTTAGTTTACATGTATAACCACTCAAAATTCAATTCTCAGGAAGGAAAGTCTGATAAACCTGCCTTGGAGCACATATTCACCCTGTGGTCAGGGAAACAGAAATCTATCAGTGACAGTCCTATTGGAATTAGGTGGAGTGGGAATGGGCTATTTCCCAAAGGAAAGGATTCTGGTCAGACAAAACAACATGTGTAATACAAGCAGAAAAAAGTGTTTTGTTTTGTTTTTGAAATAAATTCAATAAAATTTCAAGTTGTAACAACACAGAAAGAACTGACAACATTTTGGAAGCTCCAAGGATGGTCAGTGACAAAGGTAAAGGAAGCCAGAATTTGGGTAACTGTCTTTCATGGAGGCCACACAATTGATTTTAAGATCATAGCATTTAAAGGGAAGTGTGGGATTTAGATTTTAAATGGTTTGAAATTAGTACCCAAGAAAACTTTGTCTGGAGGAAGGGTCCCATAGCTTGATTTTTTTTTTTCTTTTGGCAGTGCAAAATTTAGAGTCAAATATGTGACTATGTTATGGATTTGAATGTCACCAGAAAGATGCATTCTCTAGGGCACACTGCAAAGAAGGAAAAGGGATTAATAATATGTGAGTGCCCTTTTTGAACCACTCACTAGGCTAAGAACTTAACTTGTACGATTTTATTTTTTCCCTACCAGCTCTGTAAAGTAAGACCTATCCGTATTTTGGAGTTGAAAAACCAGTTCATATAAATTAGCTTACTCAGATCATACACCAATGAGTGGTAGAGCTGACATTCAAACTCCAATTTAGGGTGTTGAAATCCAGCTAAGTAAATTGGGTACAAGCCAGAGTTCTAGCTCTGTTTCAGTCCAGTAACTAAAACAGATTTCAATTCCCAGGGATTTGACCCATGTAAACATGATAAGAGTTAGAGAAAGGAGGCTGAAGATTTCATCCAAGCCATAAAAGACACCACAATAGAGTAAGAAGAGCTTACTCTAGTAGAATAAACAGTTTATTCTACTCCCCTGCTTTGGTTCATATTTATCCATAGTTTGAGAGGGGCAGCAGACATTATTGGTGTCAGGATTCAGTGAGTAAGGTAAGCAGAAATTTACTAAATCCAAAGCATTTAGAATGCTCAATTATCTAGACAGGACAGTCTATGGACTAGAATATTAGGAAAATGGGACAAGTCCAACAAAGAGAGGGACAGAACTAAACCTACACCAAGGCTATGGATCAAGACGCTGTCTTCTACAGTTGCATAACAAGTTACACAAAAATTTTACACCAAAATAACAACAAAATTTAGCAGCTTAAAATAATAAAATGTGAATGGTGTCTGCGAGGCAGGAACCTAGAAGTACATTAACTGGGCCCTTTTGGCTCATGGTCTCACGTAGGAAGTTGAAATCAAGATGTGACTGTGTCTACAGTCATGTAAAGGCTTGACTGGGTCCGGAGAATTCATTTCTAAGGTGGTTCATTCACATGCCTGATATTCTGGGAAAGGCAAAAACTTGTGAAGACAGTAAAAAGATCAGGGTTTGTCAGAAGTTTGGGGGAAGGGAGGGAAGGATAGCTGGAGGGACCATAAGGGATGTGTAGGTCAGTGAAACACTATTCTGTGTGATAGTAGAGTAGTGGATACTATAATGGTTATCCCAGCACTGTTGTCAAAACTCACGGAATGTATGCCACAAAGAGTGAACCCTAATGCCAACTATGGGCTTTAGTTAAAAATAGTGTATCAATATTGGCTCAACAACTGTAAGAAATGTATCACACTAATGCAAGATGTTAACAATACTGGAAACTGAAGAGGTTGAAGGGTATATCAGAACACTGTACTTTTTTTGCTCAATGTTTCTGTAAACCTAAAACTGCTAAAAAAAATAGTCTGTTAATTAAAAAATTAAATAATTAGCAATATTTAAATAGCAATAGCAATAAAAAATAAATAAAAGCATTTCTTAAATTACCAATTGTCTTTTTTTAATTTTGGTAAAGTGTATGTAATATAAAATATGCCATTTTAACTGTTTTAAGGATATAATTCAGTAGCATTAATTATATTCACACTGTAGTGCAACCATCACCACTGTTTCCAAAGCTTTTTCATCATTCCAAATAAAAACTCTGAAATCATTATCAATAACACCCCATTCCCTCCTCCTCCCAGTCCCTATTAACCTCTAATCTACATTCTCTAATGAATTTGCTAATTCTAGGAACTTCATATAGGTGGAATCACACAATATGTGTCTTTTTGTGTCTGGCTTAGTTCACTTACCATAAGGTTTTCAAGATTTATCCATGTTGTAGCACGTGTCAAAACTTTACTCCTTTTGATGGCCGAATAATATTCCATTGCATGTATATTACCATAGTTTGTTTACTCATCCATCTGTTGATGGACACTAGCGATGTTTTGGCAATTGTGAATAATGGTGCAATAAAAATCAGAGTACAGCTCAGCCCGGCGTGGCTCAGCTGTTGAGCATCGACCTAGGATCCAGGAGATCGCGGTTCGATTCCCGGTCAGGGCACAGGCCCCGGCTGTGGGCTCGATCCCCAGCAGGGGGCGCGCAGGAGGCAGCCGGTCAATGACTCCTCATTGATCTTTCTCTCTCTCTCCCTCTCCCTTCTTCTCTCTGAAATCAATAAAGATATATTTAAAAAACACACACACCAAAAAAAACACGGCATACAACTTTCTGTTCAAATCCCCAGTTTCAATTCTTATGGATATACTCCTAGGAGTGGAATTGGCAGCTTATATGGTCATTCTATGTTTAGCTTTTCGAGGATATGACAAACTGTTTTCCACAGTGGCTGCATCATTTTGTAGCCCCACCAGCAATATCCAAGGATTCCAATTTCTCCACATTCTCACCAACACTTATTTTCCTTTTATTTTATTAAGGCCATTCTAGTATGTGTGAAGTGGTGGGTGGTATCTCATTGTGGTTTTGATTCAAATTTTTCCAATGACTCAGGATGTTGAGAATCTTTACTCACACTTAGCCATTTGTATGTCTCCTTTGGAGAAATGCCTATTCAAGTGCCCATTTTTCTAAATGGTGTCATTTTGTTAAATTTTAGCTTTAAAAATACTTTGCATATTAAACTGTTATATGTATGATTTGAAAATATTTCCTCTCATTCTGTAGAATGTCTCTCTTGATCATGTCTTTTGGTGTACAAAAGTTTTTCATCTTGAAGATGCACAACTTATCTACTTTTTCTTTCAAGGTCATATCTGAGAATCTATTGCCAAGTTCAAGGTAATAAAGATTTAGCTCTGTTTTCTTCTAAAAAAAGTTATGGTTTTAGTTCTTAAACTTAGGTCTTTGATCCATTTTGAGCCAAATTTTGCATATGGTATGAAGTACAGGTCCAACTTAACTCTTTTGCATGTGGAAATCTGGCTATCTCAGCACTATTTGTTGCTAATACTGTTCTTTCCCCATTAAATGGACTTGGAACCCTTTAAAAATTGGCTATCAATTTATGGATTTATTTCTGGGCTCTCAATTCTAATCTATTGGTCTATGTGTCTATCTTTATGCGAAAATCACACTGTTTTTTGTTTGTTTGGTTGGTTTTTTTAATATGTCTTTAATGATTTTAGAGAGAGGAAGGGAGAGGGAGAGAGAGATAGAAACATCAATGATGAGAAAGTCATTGATTGGCTGCCTTCTGGACTCCCCCCTGCTGCGGATCGAGCCCACAACCCAGGCATGTGCCTTGACCGGGAATCTAACCTTGATCTCCTGGATTATAGGTCGCTAATCAACTGCTGAGCCATGATGGCCAGGCCAAAACCACACTGTTTTGATTCATATAACTTTATAGGAAGTTTGGAAACCAGAAAGTGTGAATCCTTTGACTATATTCATCTTTATCAATATTATTTGGGCTGTTTGAGGCCACCTGCAATTCCATGTGAATTTGAGGATCATCTTTTTCATTTCTCAAAAAAGCTGTTAGAATTTTGACAAGGATTGTGTTGAAGCTGTAAATCTCTTTGGCTATTATTAATATTACCAATATTAAGCTTTCTTTTCATAAAAATAAAATGTCTTTCCATTTGTTTAATTTTTCCTCAATTTCTTTTAGCAATATTTTGTTGTTTTTATTGTACAAGTCTTTCACCTCCTTGGTTAAACTTATTCCTAGGTTTTTTACTCTTTTAGATGCTAAGGTAAATGGAATTCCTTTTTTAATTACTCTTTCAGTTCTTCATTGCATGTGTTTAGAGCCATAACTGATTTCTGTGTGCTCATCTTACATCCTGCAACATTATTGATTCATTTAAAAGCTCTAGTAGCTTTCTTGTGGATTCATTATTTTTTGGATTATGTCATCTGCAGATTGAAATAGTTTTACTTCTTTCTTTCCAATTTGAATGCCTTCACTTCTTTTTATTGTCTAATTGCCCTGTCTAGAACTTCTGATACATGGTGAAAGTGGGCATTCTTGTCTTGTTCCTGAGCTTATCGGGAAAGTTTTCCATTTTTCATCATTGAATATGACATTAACTATGGCTTTTTCATAAATGTCCATGATCGTGTTAAAAATGTTCACTTCTACCCTTAGTTTATTTTATTTTTAAAATATATCTTTATTGATTTCAGAGAGAAGAAGGGAGAGGGAGAGAGAGAGAGAAACATCAATGATGAGAGAGTCATTGATTGGCTGCCTCCTGCACACCCCTGACTGGGGATCAAGCCCGCAACTCCGGCCTGTGCCCTGACCGGGAATCGAACCCCGATCCCCTGGATCCTAGGTCGACGCTCAACCGCTGAGCCACGCCCAGCCAGGCTACCCCTAGTTTACTGAGTGTTTTTATCATGAAAAAGTGTTGGATGCTGTCAAGTGCTTTTTCTGAATCTGTTGAGATTTTTTTTCTTCTTTTTTTGGAAAGGTGATTACATCCTTATTTCAGACCATATGATGATATACATGGCAAAAACAAAAAATGAAGAAAAACTCTGAAAAATAATAATATTAAATAACATTATCAGACATAAACTAAATGCAAACAAACATTTCTTATATTGCAAAACAACCACTTAGAAGTTATTAAAAATATGACATTCTAAATACCTAAAAAACAAAACAAAAAACCCCCCAGAAGAACATTAACATAACTTCCAAAAGAATTATGGGGACTATAAAAAGAAAGTTAGCAAACTTTACTGAATGATATATCAGGAAATTCTAATACATGGAGAGATTTCTTGATTCTTGTTGGTAACACTGTAAATATGTTACTTATGAATTATAAATTACTTATTGTAATCTTAATAAAAATAATAACGATTATGCTTTTGTGATTTTGAACATTATCTGAATGTATTAATAGGCAAGAAAACCTAAGATTGATGAGAATGCCCTTACTCTACCAGATATTAAAATGTATTTTCAAATTATGGTAATGGGAGAACAAAGAATTCAATGTACATTACTGAAATAGACCATTATATGAGACTGCTATTAAAATAGACCACCATCTCCAAAGTAAGTTAGAAAACATGATTTTGACAAAATATTATTGTAAGTAACACCAAACATAACAGAAACAGTGAATTACAAAGACTGGTCTGTATCAACGTTTACCAGTTTACCCAAAACCTCATGCTAACCTAGAAACTCTGGTGGTGTTGCATCTCAAGAGTTGGATATATGCAATAAGGGTGACTTATCCTTAGCAGGATTGGAGTGTGTGCGTATGTTTAGGAGATTGTTGTAGTGTTCAATGAGACAACTGAGAAGAAAAAATATATTAATAAAATATGTGTGGGGTGTGTGAACAGGGATGATACATTGAAAATTTTGCATGCTCTCACTCAGATTAAGGTATAGAATGTTACCGTCTTGGAGTTCTCCCATGTGCCCTTTCCATCTATCTTTTTCTAAATTGAATTTATTGGGCTGATATTGGTTCACAAAACCATACAGTTTTTAAGTGTACAACCCAACAAAATATCAAGATGATTTTTTTTTGCACTTGTTCTGTTAATGTGGTGTTTTACATGGACTGATTTTGTTATGTTGAACCACCCTTGCAGTCTTGGGATAAATCCTACTTGGTCATGGCGAATCATTCCTTTTAATATGCTGTTGGATTAAGTTTGTTAGCATTTTGTTGAAAAATTTTTCCATCAGTATGTATAAGGAATATTGGTCTATAATTTTCTTCTGGTGTACCAATTGACTTTTTGATTATTTGTACTCTACGATTTATATTTTATATTTTTGCGTGCATATGTGACTGTAAGTTCTACTTTCTTTTCTACCTAGCATCAATGTGTACAGTCCTTTACCTATTTCTAGTCAGTTCTTAAATGTATTATTCCTGGTGGCAATATAATGCACTACACCATCAACATATAATAACCTCTTATTACATCTACCACAGCTACCACTTCTAATAGTTCTAGCTTTAGATGAACTATATAGCTGGGGTACAATGATGTATTTGTGCATTTTTAATTTAAATTATTTCTTTGGAATAGAGTTTCTAAGTGAGTTTTACTAAGTTCAAAGTATGGTTATTTTGATTTCTATAAAGTCATTGCCAAATAGCTCCCCTGCATTGTAGGGCCTTTCTAAATATTCACTCACCATCCCAATACTGGATTTTTTCTTTATTCTCTTTTTGATGTTTTAATAAATATCAGCTGACATTTCACATTTTTATTAATAATTTTTTTTCTATTTAATTTTTATGATTATAAAAAGAATATATGCTGGTTGTAGAGACTATAAACTTTAATAAATTATAAGGAAAAATCTAGAAAGAATCCATTTTGAAGCAATTAGGGTGGCCTTATAATACATTTTAATGTCAAGTGTATCAGCCAGGTCTCAGTACACTTAAATTAATATACTTCTAGGAGAGTTTTTAAAAAGGGACTATTTTACAAGGTGTGGACAGGATGTAAGGAAACCAGAAGAATTCTCACGGAAACCTAGGACTAGTAACAGTGGACTCCATTAGCAGAAGGGTTTGAATAGGCACGTTACAGGAACCCTGAGACACAGGCTGTGTGGAAAGTGCTGCCTGGCAGGAACTGTGACCTTTGGTGAAGGGACACAGCCACCCCACCCCACCCCACCCCCAAGTGTCTCTGCAGAGTCGGAGCTAAGGGAATCAGTACTTTAACTTACCTCACTCTCCCCTCTCCCTCTAATCTCCGTCTAGAGGCCTCCATTGCCAAATTCTACTTAACACCAGAGGAAATGGGAGCCCTTTGATGTTCATTTGGGTCGGCCTCCCATGGTACCCAGCAGGGCGAAGAGTGGGTACTGGATCCAGAAGCAGAAGCAGAAAACACCCAGCATATCAAATCTGGCAAGGGCCTCTCAGTTCTTCTCGTTTCTTTTAATATCCCTACAATAAGGTTTGTAACTTCCACAAGCCTGGATGTACTGAGTGTTTACTCCGTGCCAGGGGTTCTTGAAAACCCTTGTGTATATTAATTTATGCAATCCTCACAATAACACTATGAGATAAGCACTGTAATTATCCTGATCCTACAGCTGAGGAAAACAGGGCGATGTCACAACCCTAGTAGGTTAACAGGGCCACGGTTTGAACCCAGGGAGTCTACAGAATCTCTAAAAGTTCCATAAATTTCCTGTAGTGTTATTCTTTGGTCTTTTATGATTTTCTGTTGCTATTTTAATTGGATTATTTCCTCCCTACCATTTCCTCTAATGAGTTATTGCTCCCATAAACAAAAATATTGCATTTTGTATATTTATTTTCTGCTCTGCTCTTTCTAAACTCACAAGTCTGAGAATTTCATAGTCAAAGCCCACGGATTTTCTAGGTCTGTGTCATACCATCTAAAGATATTATTGTTTTTTTGTTTCTCCCTTTTTTTTCCAGAAGTTACACCTCTTGCTTTTACTCCATGTTTCACACGATGGTTTGAATAGTTCTGAGTTTTAGATCGTAATAATGTACTTGATATGTTTTCTTGTCCATTATATTGTTTCACTGTAATTTATCATGTTGGCAATCTTTTTTAATACTCTTAATAGGAAAATATGCCTCATTCTTAGATAGCAAGATTGGGAAAATGTCAATCTTATGAAAATTACGCTATAAAATCCAACAGAATGTCAATGAAAAACACCAATAGCTTTCTCAAAAATTTTTACAAAATGATGTCGTCTATCTATAAATAATAAACATGTGAAAATACCAAAGAAAATTACAACTATATAAAATTACAAATATATGGTATAAAAAAATTACAAATATATGGTAACTAAAAGTTGAAGGAGTTTCAAGTGCAGTACTGGCAAATGGCCAGAAGTTAATACAAATATATGTGAACATTAGAGGTGGCAATTTCAAACCATCACCAGAAAAACAGCTCACTTAATAAATGGTACTGGGAAAATTAGTCACTTAGGAAAAAATATCTAACTTCTCATTTTATATGAAATATAATTCTGGGTAGGTAAAATACTTACATTTTTTAAAATGCTGGTGAAAAGGTGAGTGAATTTGTTTCTAGTCTTGAAATGGGGAAAGACTTTTTAAGTATGACACACCGCAGAAACCATAAAGGAAAATATTTATGAGTTCAATTAAACAAACCAAAAAAATGTTTGCATGGCAAATACCATAATAAAGTGAATAAAAAACATATGACAAATTTGGGGGAGGAAGAAAAAAAAGTTTAATGTCTTTCTTATGCAAATCGCCATTACAAATTAATAAGTAAAATGTAGTGAGTTTAATGAGCAAAGGGCATGGGCATGAACCTAATAGGAAAAGAAATTCAAAATGCTACAAAAAGTACACAAAGATAATCAACCTCACTAGCAAAATGGAAAACTAAATACAAATAATAAGAGATAATTGTTCCTTTAGTTTGACAAAAAATAAAGACTATTCATTATGTCTAGTGTTGCCATGAAGAAATGAACAGTTTAATTTGGTAATAGTATATAAACTGATAGATAGTATTTAACTCTTAAACAGTCTCAAATATAAGATGGTAATTAGTTAAATGGAAACATATGTTGTATTTTTTTATACTTACACAGCAAATGACAGTAGAGTTTGTTCACAATGGAGATGTGCTTTCACAGAACAT
The DNA here is from genome assembly GCF_054644295.1 of Miniopterus natalensis. Lineage (NCBI taxonomy): Eukaryota > Metazoa > Chordata > Mammalia > Chiroptera > Miniopteridae > Miniopterus > Miniopterus natalensis. The sequence continues at coordinate 31,126,366 of NC_142103.1, forward strand.
TACTGGCAGTGTTTGGATAATCTTTTATTATACATAACAACTTGTTCAATTATGTTATGGGGCAATCAGGAAAAAGAAATTGAGTGTAGTCCAGTTTTTTTCAGTCACCTTAAGAACTAAATTGAATTATTAGATTGATCACTCAGTGATAAACAACTCTGTAAATTGTCAGCGTGTGTTCACAAATAGACAGGCAGTAAATGTCAGGTAATGCGATCATCATCCTGTCAAGGCCCAGGAAAACATTCTGAGGGAAGCGCCGAGTGATAGCTGCTTCCCTCTTAACCTCACCCAGAAAATTTCAGTTCAAAGTGGGAAGGGGAAGTAGAGGAGAGCAAAAAAGAAAAGAGCAAACTAGAAACTAGGTAGGAGGACTTATAGAGCCTGTAGAAGTTAGAAAAATAGATCCTAATGGCCCAAAATACATTTACATCACGTATTTGCATAGTTAATGTTATCTACCTTAACTGATTCTTACATTTTCAATATTAATCTGTCGCTCTTTCCTCCTTTAACTTAAATTGCATTTGAAGTCACAAGCAAAATATCTTGGGAGGTACATTAACATTTTGCTAATAGATACATTAAGGAAAAATATTTCTTTTTAACAGCTTAATTATATCTACAGAGAAAAATATACAGGTAAGTAAATTTGCATGAACCTTCCTTTAGTCTGTCTATCACCTTGCATACAAGAACAAATCCCTTTGCTCATTGAAATGAAAATATTCTTTTTTGAAGCTAACACATAAGAATTCAGTATGAATGATGCTGTATATTTATGTCATTAAGATAGAGAATTGACTACATTTTGCACAGAAGTAATTGTGGAAAAGGTCTGAAGTCTATCCCATGAATAGAAAAAACATCACAAACATGGGTGGATGTGTTTTGAAATACTCAAGATTTCTGCATCTGGTTTTAAGGATCCTTTTTGTTTGGTTGGTAGGTGATACTGGATGACAGAGGATGGTGGAATATTTCCCAAAGTAGAAGATCAAGTGATGCTTAAAGGATCCTAGTTCCAAAGTAGAAGATCAAGTGATACTTAAAGGACCCTAGTTCACCATAGTAATAGAATTGTCTCGCATTTCCCTCTGTTGCCTCTTGATTCTTAGGATTTATTAAGAGCTTTATGAAGCCAGAGCTCAACCTTGACTAGGCTTGCTTTGGCAGTAAGCAACAGCTCCTGAGGTTTTCTCTTTGCTCTGGGCAGACGAGGGTTCCCTGTCATGGAATGTTCAGGGACACTGGAACAGACAGCCCAACATGTTTCCTGATATGAATCTTTTCAGAACTCTCACAGAAAAAAATCCTGCCTACACTTAAGGCTCAGATTTGACTGACAGAAAGATAGGTAATGTTATATGATGGAAGGCAGGTATCAGAGGGAAACAATAAGAAATTTATAAGCAGTTGATTACAACAGAGGAAGATGTCTGGCAAGTGGGCCACATTCAAAATATATTCTCATTACCCTTCCATTTCAGAATATTTTTTGATATTGTTGCTTGTATATTTTTCCATATGAATTTTAGAATCAACTTCTCTAATTTCAATTTAAAATAATAACCAGTTAGTATTCTTATTGGGACCACATTATATTTATAAATTTCTTGAAGAGAATTTATATAGTGTAATGTTGAATCTTTCTACACAGGAACAGGGCAGGCCTAACCATGTATTCTTGTATTCCTTTTAGTGTTCAAAAGTTTTCTCTTATTTTATTTACTTATTTGTTTGTTTATTTATTTACTTATTTGTTATTTATTTATTTATTTACTTTTTCCTCTCACCATTTATCCCTTCAAAGTAATTGTTGATAAAATAAAATAAGAAAAAAATTGTTGACTTAAATGAAGTTCTAAACAAAAAGGAAAAAGTTAAAACATTAAACATTTGAATTCCTTAGTTTATCAATCAAACTCATAGGTACTGAGAACACATTGATGGTTGCAAGAGCTGCATGTGGGGCACAAGGTGAAGGTGATCTTAAACAAAAATAAAATTTAAAAAAAAAAAGGTGAAGGTGATCAAAGGTTACAAACCTCCACTTGTAAATTAAATAAGTCCTAAATATATAATGTAAATTTTTTAAATGTTTGAGGGGGTAAAACATTTTCTTCATTTAGGTATTACATATTTATAAATTCATTTCTAGGTATGTTGTAATATTTTTGCTATTGTAAATGGGTTTTTTGCAACATAACTTTTAATTAGTTTTATATATATACACATACATAGCCATTATTTATATGCTATTATATATATATACATCTACTATATATATATCCCATGCATTAACATTTACTTCACTACCTTATTAAATTCTTATTTGCTTGCAATTTTTTAGTTGATTTTCTTGTATTTTCCAGTTTCACAATTATATTATCTGCAAAGAATGATAGTACTTTCTTCTTCTTTCCAATTTTTATATTTGAGTGTCCCTTATCTTATGTAATAAAGTGTTAAATAACAATTGAGATAGTGAACATTCAGACTTCTTGTTGATTTTACTGATAACAATATCTTTGTTTCCCTGTGATATTGAATTTTGGACTGAGATAAATATAGTTAATCATGTTAAAGAAGTATAGATTTATTTTTACTGAATTTTTAAATTGAGACTTGTCATTGAATTTTGTCAAATGCTTTTTCAGCATCTATGGAAATGAGCATATAATTTCTCCTTAAATCAATTAATATGATCAATTATTTTAATAGATTTCTAAATAGATTTCTAAATTCTTGATTTCTACAATAAATTCCATTGATCTGGATGAATGTTTCTTAATATGTGTTGGTGGATTCTGCTTGCTATTATTTTGTTTAGGATGTTTCAGTATGTGTTTTATTAAGATACAACTCATATGCCTTAATATACACCCCTTTAAAGTGTACAATTCAGTGATTTTATTAAAATAACAAGCTGTGTAACCATGACCACTAATTCCAGAATATTTCATCACATCAGAAAGAAACTCCTTACCTATTAGTAGTCATTTCTCCACCCCTAACTCTAGCTTCTGGAAACCACTAATGTACATTTTACCTAAATGCATTTGCCTATTTTTGATATTTCATATAAATATGATCATTCAATATATGGCCTTTGTGTATGGCTTTTTTCACTTAGCATAATGTTTTCAAGGTTCATCTGTGCTGTATCATTTATTTCATTCATTTTGTTGATGAATGATATTCCATTGTATGGATATACCGCATTTGTTTATGCATTTATCCATTGATGGACACTTGGAATAGTTTCAGTTTTAAGCTACTATTAATAATTCTCCTATGACTTTCATGTACAAGTTTTTGTGTGGTGATCATTCTTTTCTTCATTATATACCTAGTAATGGAATCACTGGGTCATATATTAACCTTTTTTAGAGAACATTTTGAGAAACTGCTAAACTATTTTCCAAAGAAGCTGTATCATTTTATAGTCCTACAAGCAATGTATGACAGTTTCAATTTCTCTATATCCTTGACAACACTTGTAATTGGCTTTTTTATAGCCATCCAAGTGGGTCTGAAGTAATACCTAATTGTAGTTTTCATTTTCATTTCCCTAATAAGTACTGGGGCTGAGCATTTTCTCATGTGTTTATTGGTTATTTCTACTATTTTGAGATATATCTATTTAAATGTTGTGCCCATTTTAATTGGGTTATTTGTCCTTTTATAATTTCATGTTCAGTTCTTTATACAGTCTGAGATCTAGACTTTTATCAGATATAGAATTTGCAAATATTTTCTCTTATTCTATAGGTTGTCTCTTCACTTTTATGATAGTATCCTTTAAGTATAAATATTTTTAACTTGACACAGTTCAATTTATTTTTATTCCTTTGGTTTCTTGTGCTATAGGTGTCATATCTAAGAATCCATTGCCTAATCCAAGGTCACAAAGATTTACTGCTATGTATCTTCTAAGAGTTTTATAGTTTTACCTCTTATATTTAGGTCTTTAATCCATTTTCAGTTAAGTATTATATATGGTGTGAGGTAGGGATTAGATTTATTACTTTTTCATGTAGAAATCCAGTTGTTTCAGTACCATTTGTTAAAACAACATTTCTTTCCCTCATTGAATTTTTTGGCACCTTTATTGAAAATAGATTGACTATAATAGTATGGGTTTATTTTTGGACTTTCAATTTTATTCTATTGGTCTTTATGTCTGTCCTTTTACCAAAACCACACAGTCTTAATTACTGTAGCACTTTAAGAACTTTTGAAATAAGAAAGGGTGAGTCCTCTAACTTATCTTTTTCATGTTGTTATTGTTACAAAACTACATCTTTATACACTGAGTACCCATCAACTTAGTTTATTTGTATTTTAATTATATAGAAGAAATAAGGAGTTACAAACAAAAAATGAAGTTATACTCTTTTTTATTTACTTGTTTATTTTCCTTTAGTGGTTCTCCTTATTTCTTTTTGTGGATTGGCAATATTATCTAATGTCCTTTCAGTTTATAAATTTTCTTTAATCACTCCCTTTAGTATTTCTTATAAGTCAGGTTTGTTAGGCATAAATTCTCTCTCTCTCTCTCTCTCTCTCTTTTTCTCTCTCTCGCTCATTACTTAAGAATGTTTTAATTTTCTTGTCATCCTTTAAAGATAATTTTGTCAGATATAGAATTCTTTTTTTAAAAAAAATTATTGTTCAAAATATTACAAATGTCCCTTTTTTTTCCCCATTGACCCCTTCCACCCTACACCCACTCCCATCCCCAGGCCTTCACCATACTAATGTCTGTTTCCATGGGTTATGCATATAAATTCTTTGGTTAATCTTTCCCCACCCACTCAGTAATAAAAAGCTTCCCAACAAACAAAAGTTCTGGACCAGATGGCTTTACAGGAGAGTTTTACCAAACATTCAAAGAACTAACACTTACTCTCTTCAAACTATTGATTTCTTTTTATTTCTTGTTTCTTTATGTCTCATATACTTTTGCTAAAAGGTAACACTTTAAATAATATAGTGTGCCACTCTGTCCCCAAGGTTTGTTGTTCTTGCTGCTTTTTGTAGTTGTTTGTTTTCAAGTGACTTTTCTAAACTAACTCTGTAAAAATGTATTCTTAGTCATATATAAATAGTGAAAAAGTCTCTGTTCAGTTATCTTAATGGTCAGGTAATAATTGGACAGGGGTTTCCTGAAACACTTTAATCCAAGAAGTTTCCTAGGCTTTGCTAAGGGGCTCTGCCTTAGATTTCACTTTCTAGTTGAGGAGATTCAAAGTTAGCCAGACATGATATTTTAGGCCCTTCTTAAAACTTTCTGAGCATGCTGGCAGGTCTGAATATATGCACAGCCTTTGGTATAAGCTAACACATGTGCATGACCTTAAAGATTCCCAGGCATATGTGAGAGCTTTACAAAAGCCCCTATGAACATCTCATTCCCCAACTTTTCCTTTTAGACTGTATGGTTTATAATTTATTGTTTACCCCAGCTGTTATTTACCTTCCATGCAGCCATAAAGTCAAACACTTACGAGTAACTTTATAACAAATGTCTCACAGAGAAAGGCTTGTTTGCGTTGACTGAGCTTTGAGTCATGTCAAATAAAGACAGACTTGCAAGTAGGCTGTCCTAGAAAATCACCAGACAGGTCAAATAATGGCAGTTTCCTGAGAAAGAGGAGCCAAAGCAGTTCCAAACTCATTCTACTCTCTCTAATTGCTACCAGGTTGCTGGCTTTCACCAACTGTAGATTGTTGCTTTTCAAGGCTACCTTGGATCTGGAGAGAGTCTAATCAGAATAAGACAAGTTAAATTGCCACATTGTTTTCTAGTATTGCTAAAATTTAAATTTTTTTCTTGAATAAACACCCTCAAGACTATTGCAAGCATTAGGTTAATTTACAGAGTTCTGAAAAAAATTTCAATTTGCCAATTTTTGGCAATTTTCTTACTGACTTTATGGAGGAGGGAATTTTAAGAGGTCTTATTTTGCCATTTTTGCTGAAATCATTTTTGTTCAGAGTTTTGCATTGATAAACATATATAAATTTTTAAAGTGATAAAGGATACAATTCACATGTAGGATAAAATAGAATTTGAAAGTTTTCCATTTTGGAGGAGTTTTACCAGGTTTGTAATTATCTGTCCTTTCAAAGTTTTGGAGAATATTCTGTGAAACCATCTGAAACTAATTGCTATTTGAGGGGATAGCACTTTGATCATGTTTTTCATTTACTTTATATAAAAATATATGTTCAGATTTTCTATCTTTTCTGGCAATAATTCAGTAAATTATATTTTCCTAGAATATTACATTGTTCATTCAGACTTGCGAATTTAATTTTGTAGGTTTGAGGAGAGTAATCTTTCTTTTTAATTAACTCAGATTCTGTGGTTATTTCCTTCTTAAGATTTTTTACCTTTTGTTAATGATTTCCTCTCTTTTTATTTTTAATTAGAGTAGCCTAAGATATATTTTTGGATTTATTTATTAGTTCTAATACATTTTCTTTATTTAAACCAATTTCTCTTTCCATCTTTATTAAATCATTATTTTAAAGTTGTGTTAATTACTTTGTTGTTATATTTCTAATTTTAAGTCAAATTATTAATTCATTTAATTTCATTCTGCCTTACTACTGAGATATATATATATATATATATATATATATATATATATATATATATAGCCATCTATTTCCCTCTGAGCACTGCTTTAGATATATCTCAAAGGTACTGATATATAATGCTTTAATTATATGTTTTCAAGACATTCATCAATTTAATATTTCTTCTTTAGTCTTCAAATATTGTGAGGGTTTGTTTTTTATATACAGGCAGAAAACACTGTTTTCATGATTTTAAAGAAGATTTATAAAGTTCTAGACTTATTTTTTTATAATCAGAGAGTATTTTTTGCACTATATCAATATTAGTGTATGCTGTAAAGTTTATTGGAAAGGACTTTTCCTTCTCTACCTTTTAGAATACAGAATTCAATATATATCAAAAGTTACCGCCCAGCCAGGCGTGGCTCAGCGGTTGAGCATCGACCTAGGATCCAGGAGATCAGGGTTCGATTCCCGGTCAGGGCACATGCCCAGGTTTCGGGCTGCAGCCGATCAATGACTCTCATCATTGATGTTCCTACCTCTCTCCCTCTCCCTTCCTCTCTCTGAAATCAATAAAGATATGTTAAAAAAAAAAAAAAGTTACCTACTAATTATATTATCTAGTTCGTTCATATTCTTACTTATTTTTGTTCACTTGGTTTGATATAGACTGAGAGAAAAGAATTATCATTCTGCTTGTGTATTATTATCTATTTATCCTTTTATTTCTTATGATTTCTGCTCTGTGAATACTTTTATTATGTTACATGGTGCTAGATATACAGTTATTTTAGCCTACATGTGAATTGCATCCTTTATCACTTTAAAGTGTTCCTTTCTGCCCTTTTGAACCCTTTTGGGCTAGATTTCACTTTGTTTTATATTAAGAACCTGACCTTTGGCTTCTTTTTCTGTATTTACCCTCTATATATTTTTACTTGCCACTCTGTGAATCACTTTGCCTTGGGAGTGTGTCTTGTATATCCAGCATGAATTTGGGTTTTGCTCTGTGATCCAATTGCAAATATCTCTTTAATTTGGTGATACAAGTCCATTTAAAATATGTTTGTTCTTGTTATATAATAAAATAATTAATTAAATCATATGCTCTTTCTAAGTATTTTCTTTTGTTCTAACATACAGCTATTACTTCCTTCAACTATTACTATGCCTCATCATATTTAAATGGTTCCTTTGACCCCATCTATTACAAGTGAGGTAAGCAGTGGACTTCCTCTACCTACTGGTTCTTTCCTTCTCCAACTAACTTGCATTAACTATATGATTTTTACATTTTTAAGGCATATGCCATTTACATTCTGTTCTGTCACTCTAGTCCCACTTTTGTTTTGGTCTTAATTATACAATTAAATGTATTCAAAATTCATGGTCAATCCTTTGGCTTAATGTTCTCTTTCATCACTTTTTGGCTCAAAATGGTCCTCTCAGGGCTTCCTCAGAAAGGCTCACAGAAACAATAGCCTCTGAAATCTTGCCAATTCAAAAGCACTCACCTGTAGTCTTTACACATGAAGGACAGTTTGGGTATAAATCATTGACGCACATTTTTTTCCCTTGAATACCTTGCAAATGTTGCTTCGTTGTCTTTTAGGGCAGAATTTTTCTGTGGAGAAATCTGAAGCCAGCCTAATTCTTTTCTCTTTATACAGTACATGACTTGATCTTTTCCTACAGCTGCTCAAATAATTCTTTCTCTATCTTTAACAACCCTTAACTTTATTGGACATTTCCCGGCATGACCATCTGGTTCAATTTTTTCTTACACCCAGTGTCCCTTACACAGTTCTTTCTATATGCAAATTTGCCTTTATTTTTACTAGTTTTCTTTAATTATATGTGCAAATATTTGTTCCATTCCACTGTGTTAGAGTTCTTCTTTAGATACTCCATTACGCGTATATCGACTCTCCTTTGCCTGGGTTATAAATCTCTCATTTTCTCACCCATTTTTTACCACTTGTTATTCACTTTATTATTTGCCTCATCATTATTTGCTTTCTGATTTCTGTCTTCTATGTTTCTAACCCATCCCCTTTGTTCTCTTTTGTGACTCCACCAGGTTTTCTTTTGTTTCTGATGTTATGGTTCTTCACCTTATTTCTTCAGTGATTCCAACTCACTCTTCATTGCTTCTGTTTTCTCATCATTTTCTCCCAACTGTATATTTCTTAACTATGATCTTACTTTATGAAATTGATTGACTCATTATTTTTAAGTAATTTGTTATAGTGGACCATATTCTGGTCAATGTTCTTTTGTTTCTAAATTCTGCTGCTCTTTTCCATATTGTTTCTTATGACATCTTTGTAAAAATACCATGACAGCTCCTTTGCATATTATTCATCACTGAGTGAGTTGGCTTTTCCTGTACCATGTATTTGTAGGTTTCCTGGAGTTGGGGCCACTGTAGCCATTCAGGTTTTACACCCAAAGAATTTCTCCTTGTTTACTACCACAGAGGCAGATGACTTCTTGCAAATGTGGCTTGTGCATATCATTCTTTATCTAGTTCTAATTGTTATCCTTTGGAATAAACTGACACTAACCCTGTAATCCATTTCTCTCCCCTAGTTTTCAACAAAAGATACAGTTTCTGCACCTCTTGGTAAGAACCTATTCTTCAGGAAATTTTTGTGCTAGTATTTTTTGACATCTGCTACTTCTGGGCCAACTCTGTTTTTTGTCTTTCTTTCCTCCCTTGTGACTTTTAACTGATCTGTGGATTATATTTGTCTCACGGCCTTGTGGAAACTGTGGTTGGAGGGTGATGTACTTATTGGAATTCCTTCCTCGTTTTCTATTGGTGAAAAAAGGCAAAGGAAGAAGCAGACACTACTAAGATTTTTCTGATTTAATGATGATGTGGCAATTCCCATATAATGAGCTCTATTGGCTCTCTGAAGTATGAGACATAAGGCAATGATGAATAGCTTGAATATTTAGGAAAAATAAACAAGGTATTAAAAAAGTGATTTCAAAGAGTAAGAAAGCAAAATTTAAAAGACATTTGTGAAAACTCCTGGGATTTGTTGAGTGTTCATTTGATTTGCATGATCACACATACAGGGTTATTGATACCAATCTGCATGGTTGTTTGATGCTTTTCTTCTGGGCAAGAGATTGATCATCTAAATTTGAATTTGTCCAGGTTAATGCTATTGGAAAAAAAGGCGAACTACAATGACTACGTGATCTAGCAGGAAGCATGGGATGGAGTAAAGGTCTGTAGCAACATTGGGGAGCAAGGAGGATACCAATCTCAACATTCAAGTTTTATGAATTATGAAAGAAAAACAAAACAGTGCCCATTTATGATGACGGCAGAGAAAAGAAAAATGTTTTTGAGGAACAGCCAAGTTTCACAGTAGATAAGCAAATGAAGGAAGCATTCGGAGAAGCTATGGATATGGAGGACTTTTCTGATAATGCACCAGGAGTTTCTGAAGTCACAGTGATAAGACTATGATCAGTGTCCAAGGAGGGACTTCTAGCCATCTCCAACTTTCAGCGTTCTGTAATTTTCTTAATTGTGGCACTTGAGTTGATATAGTTGGGTCAGAAGTTGAATGATGCATAGATAATAGGTGGCAGAACTGGGCAAGATACATAACCTCTTTAAACCTGCATTTTCTCATCTCCATAGTAGTCTTATGAAGATTAAGGAAGATCACAGATATATAAACGAGCAAACACAGGGCCTGACACATAGTCGGCACATAGAATTGTGGTGCCTCTTTGCTTCTCACTCAGGATGGTGGTTCATTAGGACACATGCTGGTATCCTCTGAAGGCTCCATTGACATGCAGTAAGGAATTCTTTGACACATTCCAGTGAGGTCTGCTTTTTTTAGTCCTTGCCTGACATGGGCTGCTATGTAGGCCTCTTCCTCCCTCATTCCCTTTTGTAGGTGCGTCTCCCTTTTTTACCTTCACTTCTATCTGCATTGGAAACTGCCAGAATACTTAGATCTATGTATCAACATTGTCTTTTTCATTGCTAGACCTTCGTCCATAGCTATACAAGCTACGATGGTCCCTTTTCCATAACTAGGCATGGGAACACTTCAGTCTCTTCCTCCAATATCTTCTGCTACAGAAAATACAGGAATTAATGAACTTGGCATTGAATGGAACACATGTTACATTGCTTTGCCTTCAAAATCTAAACTTCTCAAAGTTTTACAGTATAATAAGGAAAAGATTAACATTAATAATGAAGTTGGGTGACAGTTTTAAAAATAGTTTAGTATTGAACAAAAAGCTCTCTCACCATTTGACAACTTACCAGAGAGACATGTTAATTTTTTTGTTTCTCCTACATTTACTTCTCCTTTGATTATTTTCATTGTCAGGATATAGATCACCAAAGCAACTTCATACCGAATTGACAGGGTGTAGTCAGTTAGGTATTGTTGCCTTGCTGATACATCTACTGTCTGACTGTGACAACAGCTGGCAGGGGTGAAAGATATCCTGGGAATAGTTCAGGAACTCAAATGAGAACTCTCTCCTTGAATGTGATAAGTGTTGTTTTAGACCCCTTGAGTACAGTGTTGCTCTCAATATGATTTAAATGCTTAATCTCTGTACGGTGCTGAGAACACTGTCCAGGCTAAACAAGTTACATATTTTTATTCAATTTATATGCAACTGAACAAAGAACTTTCACTTTAACAGCATTTAAACATTTGAACCTGACATCCCCATACAGCAATGTCTCTATTAGTTATAGGTAATAGGGTATATAATTATGTAACACAATCATGCATTTGTAGTCTCCCAAGATAGAAGGGTGTTGAGTTATGTCAATTGAATCATATAAAACTCATACGGATTCTTTGTTAATTGGCTAATTGTCAGGTACTAAAATACATAGGAATGAAAGGGCATAATAGTTTGAAATTTGCAAAACCCCTATTTTCCACTGGTTCACAACCTTCTAAAATAATCATATCCATGGACCAAATTCAGAACACAGCTAAGCCAGCTGTAAGATGGAATGCTTTCTGAATTCTCATCTCCCCACTTATTTTCTTTGATTGCTGAGGAGTTGTTGGGAGTAGCTCACTTGGTTTCAGAGGAGAATGACAGTTTATTATCAGTGAGTGGCTGAGTGCGTGGGAGGTTATGAAGGAAGGGTTATGGATGAGGGAGGGAGGAAAGTCAGAGCAAGTCACAACAATGACGTGTCTGTTGGGAGTGACTGCTGGATTACAGTAACCTAGCCTCTATATTAGAAAGGGTAATGAGGGGATGTTACACCAGGCAAAGGAATAATGAGAAATGCATTACATGATTTCTAAGGCACATAGACTTTTCATTTTTTCTTATAAAAAAACCAAAAAACCGAAACACCCAAATCCAATAAGCTAACCTTGGAATGGATTTGCTTTCACAGTTATTCTGAATTATAAATCTACTGGTGTACCAGATGAGAAGTCAGAGAGAACTGCCCTGCTGATGATTACCAGTTGAACAACAAAGCTCTTCAAAGTGGGTTGGATATTTTCTCCGTAAACCTTCTGCTCTATTTAATAACATCACAGTATTATTGAGATGCAGAGTGATATTCTTATTGAAATGCGAGCAGCTCTATACAGCCAACTGCTGGCTGTTATCTCACAAAATGGTCCCCCATTTCCATATCTCATGGTAAGAAACATTACCTTGGAGTAAAAGTTTGCAAAGCAAAATGAAATCTGAAAGTCAGAACCTTTATCATATGTCATATTTAAACTTTCTCCATGTTCTCGTGAGCGAAGAATTATATTGTCCTTCAAAGTCTCTGCAAGTAAATGTCTCTGAAAATGACCAAGGAAATAGAGAGACCAGGCCAACAGAAGGTTTTCATCTTGCGCAATGCAATTGACAGCGTTCACCTGGATCATTACTTTAGCGATGTGAGAACTGAGTTCTCATTTTCTGTATGTTTCTCTTTGGCTGTTTCTAAAACGACAATAATTAAACTGCCTTAAGCTGAAATCCTCCACACAAATTAGCATTGGTAAAATTTTCTGGAACTTACATAGGAAAGCAAAGAGTTTTATTATGAGCATTGCTCTGCTAGGGCAGAGCTCTCATGTCTTATTGTGTTGGAGAAATGAAATGCCAAAGCAGTGAAATGCCAGGGTACTCATCATAATAAAAAGTAAACTCAAGGTTACGAAGGAGCTTTACCCCAGCTCGCTCCTGCTATAAGCCTGATAGTTTCTGATCTCCCAGTTTCCTGAAGATGGCTTCCCATTTTCTGTTCCTAGTTAACAATTAAGAGGAATTAGCAATGGTTTTATTGGACATCCCTCTTCCTTTGAATTCGCCTAAGTAGAACTCATTGTAGAAGAAATGCAGAGAAAGTAAATATGAGAAGAGTGAAATCCCCAAGGAGCACACATAATGCTCCTTTCCTGCTTGGCTTAATGAGGTATTTTTAGTTTTGTTCTCTTGAACTCATTTGGATGCTGCTGGACTGGAAGACAGGGATGTGCGCAATTGATTCTCAACATATCCTAGGTTAATAAATCACAAAATGCGGTCCAGGGATTATTTGCATAAGAATCACTGGGATGCTGGTTAAAAATAAAAATTCTAGAGCCACATCCAAGGACGAATGAAAGAAAATCTCTTAGAGTAGGGCTCAGGAACCTTTCTGAAGGTGGTGGGGAAGAAAGGAGCTGACCTATGTAAGCTGTAAAACAGTGTTTCGATTAGATAGTGTTAAAAACAATACAGTGGGTCCCAAATGGAGACACTTATGCGAAGCCCCACGTCACCAAACCAAGGCTTAATTACAATTTTGGCTCTCCCAGAAATGGAATCTTAAAGCAGTCAGTTAGAAATTACCTGATCAGCACTGGTGATAGATCCCTGCCATCCACTAACGGAAAGTTACCTGGCAACCACCAATCTGCTTATTGCTAGTATAATTTCCTTGTTCGTACTTCCTTCTGCCTATAAAAGTTTTATTTTGTACAGCTCCTCAGAGCTCCTTTCAATCTGCTAGGTTGGATGCTGCCCAATTCATGAATCACTGAATAAAGTCAATAAGATTTGCCCAGTTGAATGTTGTTGTTTTAGCAATAGTTTTAGGTTAAAGAAAAAAAAACTTACAAAATCACTGGACTTTAGTTAGTATATTTGTTTCTCACAATGAAACGGGTAAGCAATCCTGAAACTATATGTACAGTAGGTGTGAACAAATGCCTAAATATACTGTAGGTAACATGAACCAGGTTTCACACTGTCAGAAAAAGAAGTTTACAAAAAAGCAAATGAGAAATGCTAGAATAAACACTGTGGTGTCGGATTAGACTTAGAGATATCAATATGAAGGCATGTTTATTTTAATATATATTCACAAATAGATAAATGACTAAATGTAGATGGGTAAACATATCTACAAATATTTCCTAGCTCTGTCCTCTGGGAGTTTTAGAAGCGGACTGGACACCCAAGTCACAATGAACATACCTAGCAACCAAAAACTTGGTTTCTAAATACAATCCAATAAAAGGGAGCTGAGATATTTAGTGAAATGACTGATTCTAGAGCTTGGAACGGGAAAAACACAAGATGGTTCTGAAGCATCTTGTGTTTTAAGAATGTAAGAAAGTATTTAAGGGGAAAAAAAAGAGAGAGAAAGGACACAGTAGTCAATTTAAAAGAACCCCCAACAACCAAAGCTGGAACAATTAGAGTAGCAAAATAAGTAACAATATTGGATTATAACACAAAGAATAAAATTAATATATATGAGTCCATATTGATATTAATAAATTGTTGAATGAATAAATAATGGGGAAAAGTGAATAAATCTTCTTTACAGAAGAATTCCTATTGATAAATGTAGAAGAAATGATGGAACTAGAAAACTGCCATTAGAATATCACAGTAATAAATTCTGTAGGCAATATCAATAGAAATGCTCAAATTACTATATAAAACTTTAAGGGAAAAGAGGATATTTGTATAGTCTCAAAGTATTTCCCCCAAAATATTAGTTACTGTGGATGTTTTTTTCTAATACATGCCCACAGATTCTTTGATACTCTTTCCTACAACAAGTGGAACTGAATTCCCCTTCCTTTGAGTGTGGCTACATTTAGTGACTCGTTTCTTATGAAAACAGTATGGAAAGTGGAAAATACAGTAGTAACTTTGCAGGTAGAAACCTAGCAGATACCACCTTAATCAAGTAGTCAAGGTTAAGATCACCAGTAATAAGCTATATGGATATTTTTAAAATTTGCTTTGATTTTTTAAAAAAATATGTTTTTATTGATTTTAGAGAGAAAGGAAGGGAGAGGGGTAGAGAAAAACATCTATGAGAGAGAGAAACATCAGTTGGCTGCCTCCTGCACGCCCCTTAATGGGGATGGAACCAGCAACCCCAGCATGTGCTCTGACTGGGAATCGAACTACTGCTGACCTTTTGGTTCATGGGTCGATGCTCAACCACTGAGCCACCCTGGCTGGGCTGTATTGGTATTATTGACCCACTGATATGACACAGTGAGAAGGTAATGCCACCTTGTTAATATACATCCCCCAAATCCATAACTTCAGACCAAGCATGAGAAAACATCAGAAGTAAGTGTCAAGGTCATGAAAGACTAAAACAAAAACAAAACTAAGAAACAATCACATACTGGAAGTGATTTAGGACACATGACAACTAAGTGCAATGTAGTATCTTGGATTGAATTCTGAAACAGCAAAAGAACATTAATACAAAAACTGAGTAAATCTAACTAAATTCTGTAGTCTACCTAACAGTGTTGTACCAATGTTAATTTCTTTTTCTTTTAAAGTTTCTTCATCTTTATTGTTGGAAATATTACACATGTCCCCTTTTTGTCCCCATTGATACCCTCCACCCCACATCAACCCCACCCCAGGCCTTCCCCAGACAAATGTCTGTGTCCATGGGTTATGCTTATAAACATATAAGTGTTTTGATTAATCTCTCCCCACCCACGCCCCCCTCCCTGCCTTCCCTCTGAGATCCCTCAGTCTGTCTCATGCTTCTATGTCTTTGGATCCATTTTGTTCATCAGTTTATTTTGTTTACTACATTCCACATATAAGTGAGATCATGTGGTACTTGTCTTTCTCTGACTGACTTATTTCACTTAGCATAATACTTTCTAGTTCCCTCCATGCTGTCCCAAAGGATAAAAGATCCTTCTTTTTTACAGCTGCGTAGTATTCCACAGTGTAAATGTGCCACAGCTTTTTTATCCACTCATCTGCTGATGGGCACTTGGGCTGTTTCCAGATCTTAGCTGTTGTAAATTGTGCTGCTATGAACATAGGGGTACATAAGTTCTTTGTGGTTGGTGTTTCAGGTTTCTTCCTGATTGAGTTTCGGAAGGTTGTATTTTTCTAGGAATTTGTCCATTTCATCCAGGTTGTCCAGCTTGGTTGCATATAGTTGTTCATAGTATTTTCTTACAATCCTTTGTATTTCTTTTGGGTCAGTTGTTATTTTACTTCTTTCGTTTCTGATTTTGTTTATTTGGGTCTTCTCTCTTTGTTTCTTGATGAATCTGCCTAAAGGTTCATAAATATTGTTTATCTTTTCAAAGAACAAGCTCTTGGCTTCACTGATCTTTTGTATCATTTTTTTAGTCTCGATGTCATTTATTTCTCCTCTGATCTTTATTATTTCTTTCCTTCTACTTACTCTGAGCTTTTCTTGTTGTTCTCTTTCTAAATTTTTAAGTTGTAGGGTAAAGAGTCTACCAGAAGTTTTTAGGGTTTTTTGAGGTAGGCTTGTACTGCTATGAACTTCCCTTTCAGGACTGCATTCACTGTGTCCCATAGATGTGGAGTTGTTGTGTGTTCATTTTCATTTGTTTCCAGGAAGTTTCTGATTTCTTTCTTGATCTCTTTGGTAACCCATTCATTGTTTAAAAGCATGCTATTTAGCCTCCATGTGTTTGAATGTTTTTTAGTGTTTTTATTGTGGTTGATTTCTAATTTCATGCCACTGGGGTCCGAGAAGATGCTTGATGTGATTTCAATCTTCTCGAACTTGTAGAGACCTGTTTTGTGTCCTAACATGTGATCTATCTTTGAGAATGTCCCGTGTGCACTTGAGAAGAATGTATATTCTGTAGCTTTGGGGTTGAATGTTCTGTAAATGTCAATTAAATCCATCTGATCTAGTGTGTCATTTAGGGTCACTATTTCCATGTTGATTTTTTGTCTGGAAGACCTATCCAGTGAAGTCAGTGGGGTGGTAAAGTCCCTGGGTATGACTGTATTGCTGTCGATCTCTCCCTTAAGTCTTCTAGAAGTTTTTTTATAAATTTAGATGCTCCTATATTGGGTGCATATATGTTTATCAGGATTATATCTTCTTGTTGGATTGATCCCTTTAGAATTATGAAATGACCTTTCTTGTCTCTCGTTATGGTCTTCATTTAGAAAACTATTTTGTCCAATATGAGTATTACTACCCCAGCTTTTTTTTCATTTCCATTTGCATGGAAAATTTTTTTCCATCCCTTCATTCTCATCCTATGTGAGTCTTTTTTTCTGAGGTGGGTCTCTTGTAGACAGCATATATTTGGGTCATGTTTTCTTATCCATTCAGCCATCCTATATCCTTTTATTGAGGTATTTAATCCATTTACATTTACGGTTATTATTGAAAGATACTAATCTACTGCCATTTTATTTCCTTATGCCTATGTTTCTCATCCTATTTCTACTTCTAATTACAGCAGTTCTTTTAACATTTCCTGCAATGTTGGTTTGGTGGCGATAAACTCCTTTAGCCTTTTTTTGTCTGGGAAGCTCTTTATTTCACCTTTTATCTTGAAAGATAATCTTGTTGGATAGAGTAGTCTTGGTTTCAGATCCTTGTTTTGCATTACCTTGAATACTTCATGCCATTCCCTTCTGGCCTGTAGAATTTCTGATGAGCAGTCAGTTGACAGCCTTATGGGCGCTCCTCTGTAGGTAACAGATTGCTTTTCTCTAGCTTCCTTTAAGAGTCTCTCTTTGTCTTGAATTCTTGGCATTTTAATTATGATATTGTCTGGGCATGGGCCTCTTTGGATTCTTCTTGCTTGGGACTCTCTGTGCCTCCTGAACTTGTGTGACTTTTTCCTTGACCAGGTTAGGGAAGTTTTCTGCCATTATTTCATCAAACATGTTCTCTAACTCTTGCTTACTTTTGACTTCCTCTGGCAGCACTATAATGCGAATATTGTTACGTTTCATGTTGTCCCACAGCTCTCTTAGATTGTCCTCCTGTTTTTTAATTGTTTTTTGTTTTTGGGTCTCTGATTGAGTGATTTTTTTTCTACCCTGTCTTCTAATTCACTGATCAGATCCTCAGCTTCCTCTAATCTGCTATTTATTTCTTCCAGTGTATTCTTTATTTCTGCTATGTCATTCTTAATTTCCTTCATAGTTTCCATATCTTTTGTCATGCTGTTGAGCATCCTTATAATCAGTATTCTGAACTCTATATCTGAGAGATTGCTTATCTCCATTTCATTTAGCTCTTTTTCTGGAGACCTCTCTTGTTCTTTCATTTGGAGCTTGTTTTTTGGTCTCCCCATTTTGGCTGCCTTTTTGGTTTGTTTTTAAGTATTAGGTAGATCTGCTAGGACTCTCAGTCTTTTTGGAGGGCCTCTGGTGCAGGCCAATGTCAGACGCAATTTGTGACTGGCCCTGAGTACCCTGTTTGGAGCCATCAACAACCTTTGGCTTGAGGTCTCCTCTGTTGGAGCTGAGTGCTTTTGGACAGAACCAAGATGCACACCAAAGTCTGCATTTCCAAGGCCCGGGTCCTGAAGCAGATCAGGCAAAGACTCAAATCACTCCGAAGTCTGCCTCTGCCTGCAGGCTGACCAATTTGATTCTCTCAATGAGCTTCAGGCTGCAGAAGTTTCACAGGGTGCAGCGGCTGGTTGTTATCAGCGGTTGAGCATAGACCTAGGATCCAGGTGATTGGGGTTCGATTCCCGGTTGGGGCACAAGCCCGAATTGCAGGCCCAATCTCCAGTCGGGGGCATGCAGGTGGCAGCCGATCAATGACTCTTTCATCATTGATGTTTCTATCTCTCTCTCTCCCTTTCTTTTCCTCTCTCTGAAATCAATCAAGATATATTTGAAATAAATAAATAAGCCTCAAGCTGTAGAAACTCCTCTGGGTAGGGTGAGAGGTTTTCTAGCAGGGTGGTGCAATTGCCTCCCCCCTCAGGCAAAAGCTGAAAATTGTCTGCCTGAGAAAGATGCCCTCCGCAGTCTGGGGGAATGACTCAGCACAGGAATCCAGAGGGGTGCCCTCTGATTTCACTCTCCAGAACCCACAATCCCAGACTCTCCCCACACAGCTTTAGTCCATTCCACCCTCCCTCCTCCAGAGCCCAAGTGAGTGGCTGCACAAGAAACTTTGTGCCTTGGCTCTTTAAGAAGGTGCTTGCACTTCTAGTCCCCTCTCCCTGGCTGAGAGAAACCCAGCTTCTTTTCACAGCCAGATGTTATGTGGGCTCCTTTCTCAGTTCTGGTGCTCTTGGCTGGGAATCCCAGCCTGGGATTTAGGCCCCAGAGTCCTCAATAGGAACTCCCACAGCTTATATATCCCTGTGGACCTTCAGCTGCTGCCTGTGGGAGCCTTGTCAGCCCTCTCGTGCCCGCACTTCCTACCAGTCTCTATATGGCCTCCACTTTTCCTCCTTGGTTATGAGGGTGCTCCCTAGTTCATCTCAGTTGTTTTTCAGGATGGTTTTTCTATGTTTTAGTTGTAAATCCAGATTGGTCCCAGGAGAGTGTCTGTGTAGCTTCCACCTAGTCCACCACCATCTTGGATCTACCAATGTTAATTTCTGAATCTTGATAAATGTACCATGATTATATAAGATGCTAACACTAGGGAAATTGGGTGAGGTACACATGAGAACTCTTGCCTTAGTCAGCTCAGACTACCATAAACAAATACCATAAACTGGGTGTCTTAAATAACAAAAATTTGTTTTTTCACACTTCTGGAGTCTGGAAGTCCTAGATCACAATGTCAACACAGTCGATTTCTTGTGAGAGCTTTCTTCTTGGCTGGTTGATGGCCAACTTCTCATTATGTCCTCATATAGGCTTTCCTCTGCATGTGTATGAGAGGAGAGGAGAAGAGAGAGAGAGAAAGAAAGGAGGGAGAGAGAGAGAAGGGAAGAAATGTAAGATGATAATGTTAATGGAGCCATTATGATGAATTTTCCTCATCAATATATGCTAATCTAGTTTGTTACTATTTATAATAGCCAACCAAGATCCTTAAGGTGGGGGTGGGGTGGATGGGGAGAGATTAACGAAAGAACTTATATGCATATATCCATAACCCAGAGACATAGACAATAGTGTAGTGAAGGCCTGGGGTGGGGGAGGGGTGGAGGGGGTCAATGGGGGAAAAAAGGGGACATCTGTAATACTTTCAACAATAAAGATAAGTTTTTTAAAAAGAATCATGTAACTATTTGTCTATTTTATTCTCTAAAGATCTATGAAACTTTTTTATTGCATGTTTGTTAGTAACCTCTTTTATCTATCCATTACCTCTTAAAATAATCCTTTAAAAGCTATTAAATAAATCTCGATTTGTTTTTAAAAAATCTGGTTGTAACTACCTGTATTTTCATAAACATTAATCTATCCATAAGTGTTTTTTATGTGTGGCAGTATAGCAGAAACATAACTTCAGTTGTGAAACACAAGTTGCTAACAAAGAGCTAAGAACTGACATTTTTATTAACATATTAGAAAATGTTATGTGTATACTAATAAATAGACATCAATGAGGCAATGGATTGCAAAATCTCATTTTGACAGTAGTCCAACTCTTCAAGGTCAGCGAGTAATAAAAAAACTTTCAACTATTTAAGAGTGAAAATAATTTTTAAAGAAGTTTATTCCTGCTGCCTTTTCATCGCCTATAAAAAAACACACAAGTAAAAATGCAAACTAACAAATTTCAGTGGTTTGTTAATAATCGGCCTGCAGTGAATTAAACCTGAATTCATTCTGTTATATGTTTTGGCAGCTTGAAACTATATATTTTAGTTTTTCTCTATTCCCTAAATGCAGATTGCTTGATGGTGTGTAAGAGAGCTAATTAGATATAAATACCAACCAGCACCCAAATAACAAGTATCATAATGATCATACAGTGAACAGCTGTGCCATTCGATGAATTGGTTTCTTCTCTAATACTGCAGCAATTCAAACATATTCTAGTTCCAAAAATGTTTTTCCCCTTCATAAGCCAGATTCAACTGGAAAAAAAAAAAAAAGGCCTGCTAATGCAGGACTTCAGAAGGCCAGAAAAATCTGAGGCTTTGTGAACTTTTGTTACAAAAGCCGGACAGAATTCTTATTGATTCTGGCCTTCTCTGATTTCTTAACTGATAGCACATCATATAGGAGCAATGCTTATGGGATCCGTGCAAGCAGGGAATTTTGCATTATAATTGAGGTTTGTGAAGTAAATAGCTTTCTTTTGTAAAATTGAGCCCTACTCGGTTTTGTTTTGTTTTGTTTTGTTTTGTTTTACCATTTTCTGTTCTGATCTACTATTGAAAAGGTTTGGGACAGTGTTTCACTGTCACTTTAGGTTGACAGCTCTAAATTCAATTTAACTCATTACATATTTATTTAGTGTCCACTCTGTGCTCCGGCACTAATTAAAGGGCTGGTAAACTGGAGACATTGTTTCCTTCTTCCCTCAAGGAGCTAACAGTCTAGTTTTGGGGGAAAAAACAAAACTCTCTTATTATTATAAAACAAAATAAAAACAAATTGTGATCTCTGGGATAGGGACAGGGAGGCGGAGGCTAGGCACTACTCTAGGACATTGCAGAGGACTGAGGAGTGACTTGAGATAAGCAATTCAGGAAGGCTTCTCTGAGGAAGCAACATTTAAGCTGAGACCCAGTTTAAGCTGATACAAAGGGAATAAATACCCCACGCTTCCACAGAGCAAAAAGCAGCAAAAATTCATACGACTTACTTTGTGATCATATCTCAGTCCTATTTTGAAGTTTTGAAAACCAGTGGCCGACTTCTAGTTAAAAATACTGCTTGAATGCCTTGCCACCCCCCTCGCCCTCTACTAATCTCCACTAATAAGACAGTCAGACGATTAAAGCAGGAAGGGGCCATAATACTAATAAGACCAAAAGAACTGGCAAGGAGACAACGGGAAACAAATTTCTTCAATTCAGAAAGCAGATGGATGAGAGGAAACTGACTTGGCACACCCAGGAAAGCTAAATCCCAAGCTTGGAGTGGAAAGAGCCAAGAGAATCAACCAGTTTTATATCATCATACTCCCCAAAACCTCTGGAGGGTAGTTCCAGGAACTTCTAGAAGGTGAATATGGAGCTTAAAGCATGAAGATTGATTTAAAAAATTTACTTGAGGAGTCAGAACCCAAACCCCTTCTCAATTTCATGCGGCTGACACACTTCTCTTACCCTATCTGTGGGAATATAATGGAAGTCAATTCTCTGGAGCAGGTAAAAGAAAGGATTTCTGGAATAAAAGAAACTAGGTATAACTAAACACTGAGCAACTCTAATAAACCAGGGATTGTATGAAAGTTCATATGTTGACTATGAAGAGCCACATAATTCTTCCCACACTGAGATTCCAGAATGCTGACAGCCAGGCCTACAGTGTCAGAGATCAGAAATCCCAGCTGTCCCCAAGAGAAGGATTCAACCAGATCGTCATACCATCCTGCGCCTTTCTCAGTGCCCAACACTTAACCACGAAGTGTTCAGGAATCACTAGGCATTTGAAAACAGCCTCCAATATAAAGGATGGATATAAAAAAAAAATAGACATAGCAAAGCAACTCGGAGGAAACAGACTCTGAATTTAAAAAATGAAAAAAATTAATAGCATCAGCCCGGCTGGTGTGACTCAGTTGGTTGGGTGTTGTCTCACGCACCAGGAGGTTGCCGGTTTAATTCCCAGTCAGGGCACATGCTCGGTTCTGGGCTCAATCTCCAGTAGGGGGCGTGCAAGAGGCAGCCAATCAATGTTTCTCATCAATGTTTCTCTCTCCCTCCTTTCCTTCCTCTCTCTATGAAACCAATAAAAGTATATATTTTTTAAATTTTTAAATAAATAAAAACATATCTTGAAAAAAATTTAAGAGCTTCAGAGAGATAAGAGAGGTTATTAACCCATGAAACAAGAACTGCTTGCTATAAGAAGAACATTAAAAGCACAATAAAAAGCTTTTTAAAATAAAAAATAACTTGTCAGACATAGAAATCTCAAAGGGTTAAAAGACAAAGTTTAAGAAATATCTCAGAAAGTAGAATAAAAAAGCAAAGGAGGAGAAAATAAGAGAGAAAATATAGTAAAAATAGACCTATCACAGAGATCTAAGATTAAAATTGTAAGTGTTGCAGAAAGAGAAACTATAGAAGTCAGAGGGAAGAAAACAAAGAAATAATTCAATAAAATGTCTCAGGCCTGAAGGACACGAGTTTCTAGACTGAAACAGCTCATCAAGTACTTACCCCAGTGGATAAAAATAGCCCTCCCCAAAACACATCATCATAAAATTTTAGAATTCTGGAGGAGAGGAAAATTTTCTAAAGTGTTCAGGGGGAAAGAACTTTCCACATAAAGGATCAGATCTCAGTACTGAGAGCCAGGAGAAAATGAAGCAACGATGTCAAGGTCCTGACAAAATTATTTTCAACCTAGAATTCTGTTATTCTGAACTATCAGTCAAGCTGAGGGTAGAATTAAAACTTCAGATATGCAGGGTCTCAAAACTTGTGCCACACAGACACCCTTTCCTAGGAAAACACTAAGGGATATGAAACTCGAAAACCAGGGGAAATACCCAGGAAGGGGAAGAAAACAGACTCCATCATACTCTCAAAAAAATTAGCTCTTGGAAGGACACTTAGAAGGTGAATTTGTGTTTGAATGTCTGAAAGGAGATTTACACCACTGTGGAGAGTTTGGGGTTAGATTAGTGATAAATACACAGAAAACTAATCAATCAAAACCAAAAATAATCGTTAATTGAGGGAAGATCCAAAGGTTGGGTAGGAAAAGAAAAGTCAATGTAGTTTACTATATAACTCTACTCAGTTAAACATTTGCTTAGTCATAACCATGTAAACACTGAGTAATAAATTAACTATATTAAGAAGGCGGGTGGTGTGGCTGGTGTGGCTCAGTGGTTGAGCATCACCCCCTGCACCAAGAGGTCCTGGTTGGATTCCCGGTCAGGGCACATGCCCGGGTTGTGGGCTTAATCCCTGATGGGGGCCTGCAGGAGGGCATAGAAGGGCAGTGGAGGTTATGAAAGACAACCAACTCATCTTCCACAGTAAGAAGGAAATAGGTAATACCGAAAAGTAGCAAAATTAAAATGTAGCTACATTTTATAAATACATTATATGGCAAAGTGGAGGTAAGTACCAAAATAATCAGTTCAAGAAACGAGCTTGGTTGCCTCTAGGTGGTAGGAAGTATGGTATAGAGGGTGTCAGGGAACTGATCTTGATATGCCTCATAGAACTTTTTTACTTTTTCAATTATGTACCTGTAAAAATTTGATAAAATAAATACTCAATTCAAACAACAAAAAGAATAGCTGCCAAAATAGAAGCTTGCTTACATATTCAGGACAAGTCTGTGTTTATACCAACATAATGGTTCTAATTATTTTGAAATAGAGTGATGGCATTATATGAAATGATTTGTTTCTCTCTTGTTGAGCCTTAATTGAATATAAATTCTGTAGAAGTATCTGATTCCACGTTTTACTGTTGGCCCAGCCTCTGTAGTGTGGCACAGAATTGGGGCTTAGTAAATGCCCATTTCCTCATTTCTCCCTTAAAGACTATTTGCCCTGTAGCATTTTACATTGGTTATCCCAATCTGTTGTTGTGTTGTTGTGTTAGGTTCATTTGTGTGTTTGTCCTAGCTTCTCAAAGGTATGCAAAGTATCCTCCAATCCAATTTCACCCCCAGCTTTTCTAGCCCTGCACATGGAATAATTGGGGCAGCAGGGGGAGGGAAATACCACTAGACTGTAGCATTTCTAAAGAATTTGTAGACTTTTGCTCACCTGAAGTTTCAGGATCTTAAAACTCTGATTTAATTCCAATTCTGAAATTGTTCTTTTCCTTTTCAAAATTTGAACTCATTTACTAAGATGGTAAATGGTTTATGTTCAGAAAACGAGATGGCTAATTAATGACAAAATATTCCATGTGATGCATGGGGATTCAGTCGCACTGCTGGTAGTTTTATTAACAAGAAAGGTGTTGAAATCTGTGTTAAGATATATTCTAAAGGTCTGAAGTTCTACTACTTTTTTCTAGGTCTTTTATCTAAGAAATGCAAGCCATCATTGTTCAAGAATATTCACATAGGGATAGCGACGTGCTCTGGGTACAAAGGAGTTTGTGGCATGACCAATAATAGAATCGAAGCATTCATATCATCAGTTCCCTCATCAGCACTAAATGAGTATCTCCAAAAAGATTTTTAATAAAGTATCTGATGTGCAAAGGAAGAAAGTTCACATTTAAACGGCGTAAACTGATCAACTTTGTGCTAATAGAGTCAGTGGTACTTATACACCCCTAACAGGGAACAATCTCAAAATAAAATTGAGGAGCAAATCCATTTATAAGGGCATCAAAAAGAATAAAATACTTAGAAATAAATTTAACAAAAGAAGTACAGGACTTCTACTCTGATAGCTACAAAATATTATTGAAATAAATTAAAGAAGACCTAAATAACATGGAAAGATAGTCAGTGTTCATGAATTGCAGATATAGTGCTGTTTAGATGGCAACCCTCCCCCAATTGATCTACAGGTTTAATATAATTCCTATCAAAATCCCAGCTGGTATTTGTTGTTGTTGTTGTTTGCCAAATGTGATAAGTTTACTCTAAAATTCATATGGAAATTTATGGGATGCAGAGTAGTCAAAACAAACTTGACAAAGAACAGAGATGGAGGAATCACACCTCTTGATTTCTAAAAACTTACCACAAAGTTACAATACCTAGAAAATGTGTTTCTGGAATAGCACTACCAACTATCAGGATAGACATACAGGCCAACAGAGCAGAATTGAGATTCCAGAAATCAAGTCATACATTTAAGGTCAATTACTTTTTTTACCAAGGTACTAACACAATTCAATGGAAAAAAATAGTCTTTTCAACAAAATGGTGTTGGAACAACTGGATATCCATGTGAGGAGTGAAGCCGGACCCCTCTCCTTCTTCCATACAAAATGGGCTCCGAGTGCATCATAGACCTGCCTTCTTAAGTCACTTGTGTGTCTGTGTGTGTGTGAGAGAGAGAGAGAGAGAGAGATTGAGAGAGAGAGAGAGAGAGAGAGAGAGAGAGAGAGAGAGAGAGAGAAAAGAAAAATAGATAAATGTCTTCTTTGGAGGAATATCTGTTCAATTCCTTTACCCATTTTTAATTAGGCCATTTGTCTTTTCTATTATTATTGAGTTGGAAAAGTTATTTATATATTCTAGATACAAGCCCTTTATCAAATCTATGATTTGTAAGTATTTTCACTGATTCTGTGGCTTTTCCTTTCGCTCTCTTGATTGTATGGTTTGTATTACAAAAACAAATTTAATTTTGACAGTCTAATTTATCTAGGTGAATTTATCACATGTGAATTATATCTAATAAAGCTGCTTTTACAGATCTATCTAAAGACAACATTTGCTGTCTGTGAGTAAAGATAGCCAGAAAGAAAGTGACCCAAAGTTGACTATGCTTCTGAGGAAAGAGCATCACCAAAGCAATTACAAGGCTGGCCTGACAAAGCCTGGAGCGTTTGACACCTGCAGCAACCCGGGGGCCCGCAAACACGCACCAACAAAAGAACATACAGGTCTTCTGCATCGATCTGATTTCGAGGCCCTTCTTTCTTGAACATGAGGATTTCCCATATTTACTTTTTAGCTCGCCATGTGTGAAACGCTTTGGTTGCTACATATTATTTGGAAAGGTAGCATGATCTAGTGGCTCCAACAATGGATTTCAGCTCCAGACTTCTTGGGTTCGAATCTAGGCTCCACGTATCAATAATTGCATGGCTGCAGGCAAGTTTCTTAATCTTTCTGTACCTCAGGTCTTCCTGTCTGTAAAATGAGAATGATAATAGCAACAGCTTTCTCACAGGGTTTTAAATGAATTAATATATGTACACCTCTGATAAGAGTGCCTGATATATCGTAAGTGCTAAGCGTAAGTTATTCATACTATTTCTCTGTGATTTTTAGGAGGGAGAGTAGGAGACCATTTCATTAGCTCTGTATGCCTACTACTCAGTTTGCAGTTGACCAAAAAAACCCTTGAAGTTACTCTCTCTCTTCCCCCTTCTCTCCCCCCACCCCATCTCTCAACCAGCCTCTCCCTCAAACTTTCTCATGTCTAGAAATGACACCATGATCTCCTTCGCTTTCCAGATAAAATAACTCTGAGTCCTCAGTCTTCTTGGGTAATCCAGCCCAGCTGCCAGGTGAACACTGACAAGTACCTTCAGCTGACACCACATGGATCAGAAGAATCGCTGAGCCAAGGCCTGCCCAAATTCCCGACACACGACACCCTGAGAGAAAATCAATTGTTAGACCAAGCCATTGTGCTAGGAGAGGCTTCATGTGCGGCAATACATGAGGAAAACCTCGCTCATGATGCTTTCCCCCTGTCCTTCTCCAGGCTCGTCTGATACTAAGTTCTCTGCATTCTAACCTGCCTTACTCTCTTTTTCCTCTGATACGGAAATCTGGTTTCTCCCTCATGGCCCTTGAAGTCACTGCTCCCTTTGTCTACAAGTCTCTTCCCTCAGTCTTTTTTTTTTTTTTTTTTTTAATATATCTTTATTGATATCAGAGAGAGGAAAGGAGAGGGAGAGAGAGAGAAACATCAATGATGAGAGAGTCATTGATCGAGCCCGCAACCCGGGCCTGTGCCTTGACCGGGAATCGAACCCCGATCGCCTGGATCCTAGGTCGACCCTCAGCCGCTGAGCCCCGCCCGGCCGGGCATCTTCCCTCAGTCTTGAGCACAGCTAACATCTCATCATTCAGATTTCAGTTTAATTGTCACCTTTTCAAACAGGCCTACCCCAGCCACATTATCTGAAGCAGCTCCCCACCACCACGGTGATCATTCTATCATATTTCTTCATGTTGTTACCTTACTGTTACTTAATATTTCTTGAAGCTACTCTGCCTGTTTATTTCTTTGTTTATTTGTCAATCTTCTTTCGTGAGGATAAAAACTTTGTCTGTTTTGCTCGCTGCTATAAAATTAAAACTGTGACTGGTGTGTGGCACATAGTAAGAGGCAACCGAACATGGACTGAATGAATGAATGCGAGTGAAAGGCGTTCTTACATTGCATTAGACTGAATGTAGACTATTGGATATTGCAGTGGATGGTCTCAATTTTCCTGACCAAAATCTTCTCTCTACCCTTTGTACCCTATTCTGTGTCCCCAAGGAGCTGACCTTTTAGTCTGGATCAACAGGCTTCCTGGGCCTCCAGCTTTGGGCTGGTGTTCGTCAGGGAGCACCAGCAGGAGATTTGAGGGTCGGAACAGAAAGAGGTCAGGGGAGTTGTCATGTTAGTTTTCCCTCAGAGAGTTCACTGGGCGGCTAGTTACCTCTCTCTTCCAAAGATCACAGTTCCCAGGGGATCACAGTCCCTCGGCCTTCTCTCACAGGGCTAATCCCTCCAGGATCCGTAATATTTTCTTCCTCTTGTTAGTCAGGCCAAGGGATGGCAAAAGCGCCTTACTGTCACTGGCCCTATGGAGCTATTGCACTTCACCATTTTTGCTGATTTCCCTTAACCATGCCCTCATCTTTTAGTCTTTCCATTTAAAATTTCTTCACTTTTTTTAAGTGTGCCATCATTCCCTGCCAAAACCCTAACAGTTACCTTAGAGTTCTAAACAATAGATGCTTCTTCTATGTTCTTTGAAAAATAAGCTGTCATATATTTTTATTTTAGTTAATCTACATACTTGTAAATGTATCACTACATAATTAAAAGGTGACTGCACATATTTACCGCTCTTCTTTTGAAGCTAGTTCTTTTGGGCAGTTATGGACCTTTAAGTACATATATTACCTACACGCCTTTATTTGTTTATTTTTTTAAAATATATCTTTATTGATTTCAGAGAGAGGAAGGGAGAGGGAGAGAGAGAGGAACATCAATGATGAGAGAGTCATGGATCGGCTGCCTCCCGCACGCCCCCTGCTGGGGATCGAGCCCGCAACCCGGGCCTGTGCCCTGACCAGGAATCGAACCTTGATCTCCTGGATCCTAGGTCGATGCTCAACCGCTGAGCCATACTGGCCAGGGCTCAAAATGTGTTTTTTATTTTTATTTTAATTTTTAATATATCTTTATTGATTTCAGAGAGAGGAAGGGAGAGGAAGAAAGAGAGAGAAACATCAATGATGGGAGAGGCATTGATCAGCTGCCTCCTGCGCGCCCCCTGCTGGGGATCGAGCCCACAACCCGGGCCTGTGCCCTGACCGGGAATCGAACCCCAATCTCCTGGATCATAAGTCAATGCTCAACCGCTGAGCCACGCCAGCCAGGTACCTACACACATTTATAGATTCACATATAACACACCTGTTTCTGCTTTCACACTTGCTTCTGCCGAAGCAAACTCACCGTCTCACTTTGCAGATTCTGTTCTCACCACCTCCAAGCACTCTCGCGTGGGGCCCCACTTCAGGCCCGCTCAGCTCTGCTTTCAAGAGTGCATCTGACTCGTTGGCTCTGAAGGCAAAGTACACCATCGAGGACAGGGAGCTGAAGTAGCAGAGTTTAGGGTGATGTGATACAGAAAGAGAAGACAAGAAACAATCCAGATGAGGGCTTTCAGCAGTTCACAGACCAAAAACGAATGTAAGGAAGGGAAGTCTGTCTTGTTTAGCTGTGTATGTTACCAACTCGATGAGAACACATGCTGGTAAAAACGTTAGTAGCTTTATCAGTAGCTATTTTTAGTACCTATTTTTTAATAGGCGTTGGCAAGATGGTTGCTTTTGTGAGCCTGGCTGCAAGGATGAGGCAATAAGAACTTAATTTGAATGTAAAAACAAGTTCCCTAAAAGTCAGATGAAAGTAAATGACAATGCCAACTGGTAATAGAATTTATCTTTAATTTAAAGTCAGATTTTAGAAATTGCTTTGATAAAATATTTACGCGCTTTTTAATCACAGAAACATAAAATGTTATAGCTGCGAGAATCCTAAAAATCATTTGTTCAAGCTTTTCATTTCATAATTAAGAAATCAAGCTCTAGCCCTAGACAGTTTTGTTCAGTGGTTAGAGCGTCAACCTGCAGCCTGAAGGGCCCCGGGTTCCATTCTGGCCAAGGGCACGTACCTCACTTGCAGGCTCGATCCCCGGCCCTGGTCAGGGTGAGTGAAGGAGGCAATCGATCAATGTCTCTCTCACATCCACGTTTCTCTCTCTCTCTCTCCTTCCACTCTCTCTGAAAAGCAATGGAAAAAATAGCCTCAGCTGAGGATTAAAAAAAACCCACCAAGCTCTAGAGTAATTGGTCAGAGGCCAAAACTGGGGTTTTAATTCCTTGTGTCATTTTTTTTTTCCCCAACTTCTGTTTTTTCCTTCTGATCAGTTGTTTTCCAAAGATGTCTTCCATGGTGCAGGTTGTGGTAGAGCTGAGGTTGGTCAGACTGGCAGCTCACAAGGCTCAGAAAAAGAAGGAGTCCAGAAGATGACATACCCTTCCCAACCCACTTCAATAAAAGCATCTGTGTTTTTCTCGGTTTTATATGTTTCCATATAAGATTCTGTTTGGAAATTTTTCCTTGTGTTAAAAGAAAGAGAGTGATTTGGAAAGCATCACTTTATACCATGCTATTAACCTATCGAGAAACTAGTTAAAGACATCTGCCAAAAAAAAAATAAAAAGCATTGACTTGATTGATGCACAGATAGATGCATGTTTTAAAACTTGCTCTCTGAGAGAGAAAAAGTCTTGATCGGTAGCATTTGCAGATTTGTGTTCCATCGTGGTTGATTTTAAGCTACCAACGTGATGTCAACAAGCTTGCAAAATTCCTGAAAACTGATAACAATTGGCATCGGCAAGGCATTATAAGCTAGCTGCAGCACAGCACTGATTGAAAACCTTCTGTGTGTATTGTCCTGCTATCATTTTGGGGATTTTTAGTCTTATATTTAAATAACCAGCTAATTGATAGTTTTTGTCATTAGGCAAAGAAAGAAAAGGCAAGGAATCAGTCTACAGGCATTGGGAAATATTCCTCACTGTTGAGTTTTCAGGATTAGTTTATCGATTTTATTTATTTGCTTGCCTGTTTGCTTGTTGGCTTGGGGGCGGGGAAGGGGTTTGGCCACAGATGAACAGTGTGCTCTCCCAGCTTACAGGGACAATGCTAACGAAACAACCGGGGATGAAATCAATGCCCATCCTGGAGGTGGGCGAGAGTGTTTACACACATATAGATCCTCCTGTGCACCGGTAACAACTGCTTTTACATGCACAGGGGTGTTATTTTATCAAACATGAGGAAATATCTTTGGTCGGATTGCTCTTCTTGCTTTATCTCCCTAGGAAGCCATTCAATTACATCCCATCATTCTCTTTGACTCCGGTGGGTGTTCTGTGCTCAGATGGCCTCTTTTTTTCACTCAGATGACCTCCTTTCACATGCCTGTCATGTTGCTCTACCTCCTGCTGCCTTCGAAACACAGCAACAGGCAGAGATTTCCACATTAAAATAGAAAGGTTTTGAGGGATAAGAGAAAAAAAATCAAAGAAGGGATAATTGTGCATATACTTATGCCAAGTTTGTTTCAAAGCACATGGCCTTTCTTCCTCTCGAGTCCAAAGTACTCGAGGAGGGGCTGGGGCATGTCTCCCACGGTGACACCCACATCCTTACCTTAAAATGGGTACATTATAACTCAGTTGGATTTATCAAAATTGTTCCAGCTAATGTTTTAACTCTCGTGTGCCAAAATTCTTAATTCCTGGCATTAAAATCTCAGGGGTAGAAGAGACAGCACATGTTCTTTCACTTCTCACCATTTTTTCCAAGCACAAAAAACAACACTTAATGATAATAAACTAGTAAGGGGACTATCGTGTTCACAGAGGCCTATCTGCCTTCTTCCAGTCTCCCCATGTAGGTTGGTAATGAGAACAAAATAAGGGTAAGAATCTCCAAAGCAGTCTGTAGATCTGTTCTACCTTTTGAAGATTTTTTTAATGCTCAAACTGACTGCAAATGAATCATTTAGGAAGAAGAGATTTCCTGGGATGCATTTTTAACAGAGTTGAAAATCACTTTGATTACCTTCAAACACAGGCAAGCCATATGCAAAAAATTAAGCAGACATAGTTTCATAGTCAGAGTCATGAATTCTCTCTCACTACCTTATGCTAGAGAGGTGGCAATTGCTCAAATATTGATTATGGTAGACCATACCAAACCTGATGCCCTGACGAGTTCAGGATCAATTCCAATCAGCCCTTGGTTCCTCATGTTAATTATCGATAAATGCCTTCAGTGGGTGATGGTCCTTTGATTCCTTCACCCATTGTTGAATCATTTATTCCGTCTTTGATGAGCATCACACACTTTGCTGATACTGGAGAAGATGTCGATTTTTCTATTTTAAACTATGTTATCTAGTTTGACTCTGTTCCTTTCTTAAGAATGTTGTCATGAGGAAAAAACAGGTACCTAGGATCATCAGTCACGGTTGGACTTCAGGCTGAAAAATGAAGTAAACTCTATGACATTGCAGGGTTTCCCATCTTCAATTAATCAGAGGCATACCTGCATTTGTTTCATTTATAAGGTGAAAATATTTTCAGTGTCCAATCTGAAATTTCATCCAGAGATCTGTGCCCTTTCTGCCTTTTATCACTGTCAGTAATAAAGATTCTGCAACCAGAACTTAGCTGACAATTTGGTTGATGATGCATGAGCCACAACAGAAAGCACTTTGGCTCTTCTTGGGTGGTCTTGGTCCTGAATTCTTAAGAGGATCAAAAATCTAAGTCTTTCAGAAAATTAAGATATGATTCAAAGTTGCCTATAGGAGGCACGTAGAGCAGTGCTAGGCCACTTGGGCATTAGTGTATCACTTCTGTTTTAATTTAGAGTGTCTAAATAAAATAGCAAAGAAGGGAAAGGGGATCCGAATGACAATTTACGTTAATTTAAACCCACTTTAAGGAACCTGGGGTCAAAAAAAACCTATGTCCAATTTTTAAATTTCATTAATACATTAACTCTCAAGCTTGTATGAATGTAGGAAACTTAAAAGATTTCATCAAAAGGGCACATATGTAAGGCTGGGTAATTGATAAAGAAATAATCCTTAAATTATTGGGAAAAATTCTCAAGGATAAATAAAATAAAGTATATCTTTTCTGTTCGTAACTATTCTATGTAATATCACTTTGTCCATTTTACTATATACCCTGACCAGTGACAAACTGGGTTGTGCAACAACATAATATGTGTTCTCTTTATTTGCAACAACCAGCCACTGAACTGCTCATCTCTTCCCTCCACTATGACTCAAGCTAGGCCCCATTCTTTAAACTAGCTGATTAGTCATTCCCAAGCCCATCAAAAGCCAACCCAAGCATTACCTGACTCCTTTCTCTTCTCCTGTCCCCGCAGGAGTGCTTTCCATATACAAACCCTATAAACTGACACGGCCTCTTTCCATTCCTATTCTGCACAGTGAAAGTTCAGTTCTGACCCAACCTGGAGCTCTGTTACCTAGAAGAAGCCTATGGAGCCTTGCTCCTGTATGACAGGGACAAGGGCAAAGACTGCAAGGACATTAACCTTTAGAGCATGTCTGCCATGTGGCAGACTTGCTGCTAACAAATAGCTATTACCCAGCTCAATCCTTAAAGCAAGTTTTGTAGCATTGTTATCACCGTTTTATAAATCAGGAAACTGAAGTTTCAACTCAATTTTATTGTACTCCAAAGCCCATACAATATGCTATATCCAAAACACTCACTTGACTGATCTAATTGAAAACACCAAGCTGTGCCCAGCTGGTGTGGCTCAGCGGTTGAGCATCGACCTAGGATCCAGGAGATTGCGGTTCGATTCCCGGTCAGGGCACAGGCCTGGGTTGCGGGCTCGATCCCCAGCAGGGGGCGCGCGGGAGGCAGCTGATGAATGACTCTCTCATCGTTGATGTTTCTTTCTCTCTCTTTTCCTCTCTCTGAAATCAATAAAGATATATTTTTTTTTAAAAAGGAATATTTTATTTAAAAAATACAAAGACTGTATCTCTACAGGTGGCTTCTGGTTTTACCATTCTGAGGAACTAGACTGGTTGATGTAATCAGTTTGCCAGATTTTCACTGTATTGAAAAATCCAATTGGTGGTTTTGTTGTCATTTATATTTACCCCGAGAGTCCAAATGAAAAGTGCATGAAAATAAATGAGGAGTGATTGACTAGGTTCTAAGCAGCAGAACTAAATCTAGTCGCCCAATGGTTCATAAGTTGAATGTAAGCGAATAGCTTGAGATTGGTAGGCAGAAACTTACAATTCTATAATAAGAATAGGGAAAAGAAAAAGATGTGCTCATGCTATATTCTTATTTTTTGAGGTTCTTACATAAATATTGCATTTAGTCTTGAGTTTCACATGTTGAGAATTTGGGGAGGTTGCAGAGGGCAACAGAAAGACTGGATTTCCAACTACAGGCTGAGGAAACTGAGTTTGCAGTTAAATCCGATTAAATATTATGTCATATTCTTCTATAAGGCTCAAAGCACTTAATTAAGAACATCTATAACACTGACAATAAGAAAATCTAAGTATTTTTAAAAAGTTGCTAAAAAAAGGTCAAAAACACTAAGTATCATGTTAATTTATGTGTTATTCTATTTAATATGCACATTTCATCTGTGTTTTCCCCTTTTTAAACATGAAGAAATTAAGTCCTAGAAAAGTTAAATGGTTTTTCACAAGTCTCACCCCCTCTAAAAAAGTGGCGGAATAAAGTTTCAAATCCCCAATTTCTGACTCCACTGTTTAGAGATCTGAAAGTACTTTAACTACACTGGAGCATAGAGAAGGCACACATGTGCCCGGCCGGCATGGCTCAGCGGTTGAGCATCCACCTGGGATCCAGGAGATCGCGGTTCGATTCCCGGTCAGGGCACAGGCCTGGGTTGCGGGCTCGATCCCCAGCAGGGGGCAAGCAGGAGGCAGCCGATCAATGACTCTCTCATCATTGATGTTTCTCTCTCTCTGTCCCTCTCCCTTCCTCTCTCTGAAATCAATAAAGATATATTTAAAAAACAAGGCACAGATGCAGAGACCAGGGGAAAGTGACTGGTAGAAAATAAAGCTGAAGAAATGGGTAAAAATCAGACAACAGAGGTTTATATATGGAATTTTGATTGCACTTAAATGAAAGGTCACTGGAGCATTTTGAGATGGGAGCGGAATGTTCAGATTCACATCAGAAAGGTATTTTTCGTAGTATTATGAAGGATGTAAGATGTATAGAATCCTGACTGGAGAAGTGCTGTAGTATAGTAAAAAGTTATGAGGACCTGAACTAAGGCAGCGTCAGTAGGAAAAAAGAACAGATTAGAGACTATACTCCAAAGTTATTTTAGAAAGTAAAGCTAATCGATTTTGATGATTGCTTAGATGTGGGTTGTTAAAGAAAGGGAGAAACCCACAAGGACTTCCAGCTTCTAACTGGAATCGCCATTAGGGTGCTTGTATAATACACAGAGATTAATAAAACAAGAAGACAAGTTAGTGTAGGGACATATTGAGTTGACATTCAGACATGTTAAGTTTAACTTGGCTCTGGAAAATCCAGGCAAAGATTTCTAACAGCCAGTTGAATATATAGGTTCACAGCTCAAGAGAGAGACATAAATTTGAAATCAAGGATATTCAGGCAGCAGTTAAAGTTGTAGGAGAGGATGGCGTCGCTCATGAAAAGCATGTGAGGTGAAAACAGGACAGAGAACAAGGCCCTGCGGGAAATTCAAGTTTAAATAGCAGGTGGAGTGAGGGCAGAGAACACTGACCTCGCCACTTCTATGGGCCAAGCTCTTTACCATCAGCCAGGTAGAGTGGGCGGAAAGCTTGGGCAGAAACTCTGGAAGACAGAGAAAGAGTCTGTTGTCAACAGAGTCAAATGTCAAAAATCAATTAAGCAAAGCGGCCAATAGATTTGGCAGTTAGGAGATTCTTGATGGCCAATTTAGGGTAATAGAGTGGAAGGAAGTGATAATGCTGAGTGAGGAGTTGAAGGGGAGGCAGCCATTGGAGACACTCTTTTTTTTATATATTCAGGAACCTTGGCAATAATAATATTGGACCTTAGCAAGACCCAATACAGCAGCCCTTTTATTATAAGAAATACGCAAATGTGGACACATCAGTTCCTATCTTTTGTTGTACCACTGGTCACATCAAGATATCCTTGGTTGTGGGGAGCCGTTGTGGCCCCAGGCACGGAGGAGCTGCCTGGGTGAGCTGCAGATGTGCTCCCCCGCTCCCTGGGAGATGTGGGTGAGCTGCTGAGGCCCCAGGACCAGAGGAGCTGCCTGGGTGAGCTGCAGATGTGCTCCCCTGCTCCCTGGGAGATGTGGGTGAGCTGCTGTGGCCCCAGGCACAGAGGAGCTGCCTGGGTGAGCTGCAGAAGTGCTCTCCTGTTCCCTGACCCAGACCTTGAGGCACCAAGGCGATACTAATTTAGTTTGCGGCCTTAGATTCTAGAAAGGCTTATTAGGAAGCTGGCCCTGGCCTGAAGGGTTAAGGGACAGTCAAGCCACATACCGAGCCAAGGACTCAATCCTCCCCAACAAGTTCCCATTAGAAGCCGAGACAAAGATAGTTACCAAGGTCTGAGCTCCTGCAGGAGGCAGGGTGTTTACGCTGAAGGTGTGTTTGTGCGGCCTGGAGAGAACTACTTTGTATCGGGCAAGGGGAAGGAATGCGGGGCGGGGTGCGATTCAGCAAAAACAACAGCGCCGGTATAAACTGAGCTTGGAAAATAAACTCGGGGCTGCAGCCGTCGCGAGCCGCAGCCCTCCCGATCCCATCTTTTTTGTGTCTGTCTTTTCTCCATCCTCACCCCTTCCTCAGGACCTTTCGACTCTGCCGGCGGGCTCGGGCACTTGGTGTCCTCTTGGGATTGATATTATCAATTTGATTAGTTTTGGGCCAATGAGTTGACATTCTCTTCAGCTCAGCCTGTCTTGATGGTCCTGCCTGTTTGTACTTCTTTTTTGCCTTGAGTTAATTGGCCCCTGGTTCCTATAAGTTGTCTGTAACGAGTCCATCTTGCATCATGACACCCAAGGTGGAAACCCAGGCATGGATGGCACTTGGGTCCAAAAAGTTCAGCCTTCCCTGCGCTGCTCCATGAGACATTTCACAACCGCCTGCCACCGCTAAACAGCAGCGCAACTCGCTAAACCCACGTACAAAACAAGGAAAGAGATACTGGTCAGAATGCCTTGGTAGTTGTGTTTACAAGTGTGACTTATGCTAAAACATCACGTAAATTCAAAGCACCCCATTCTCTACCACCTTCCTTTCTTCTGCCTTCCCTCCCATTACCCCCCTATTTGCACAATTACTGGAAACTTGATGACAGCTTGTGTGCGCTGCACAAGCTCTCTTCTTGCTTTTAACTACCCTTCCCGACATTGCTAGAGTCGCCAAAGAAGCTGGAAGGCAAATGGTTTTCACTCATTATTTCTCTTTGGTCCTTATCAAAAATACTAACCGGTGAATGCAAAAGTCGTTTCTTTCTCCTCTCAAAATCCTAATATGCTGACTGATTCTGGATGTACAGATCTAAAGCTTACATTCCTACCCCCATGGCCACCCCATAAGGCTATTGTCTGTGTATCTTCGAGTCTAAGGATAGGGTTTTGCAAGATAATAGTTACTGTGTGTTTTTCACAATTGAAAAAAAATAGTATTTATATTTATTAAAGCTTTGCTTTCAACTTTTAATTAGTCTTTGTAATAATAATTAATATTTTTCTACTGCATACTCTACAACTGCTAGCTTTAGAGAAACAGAAAAATTCGGTAATTAGCATTCAGACTGCTAATGAAAATGTGAAAGTACTGAACTTACAAATAGATCTAATGGTAATTACAGATTTTCAGTAATCTAATTCATATTTGGTTGGCTTCTTAGAAGTAAACAAATTTACTAGAGCAACCAGTTGAAATTGGAGTGCTAAAATTTGGGAGGAGGAAAAGAAAAATACTTTGCTGGCCATTCGGCATATTACATGTCCATCATAAGGGACGGTTGTTTTTAGCTATTGTTTATAACACTTCAACAGGAATTTTACATTTCTAAGTACGTCAATAGTTGTTATCAACATACTATAATTTTTTTCAAGGCAAATTCATTGTTCATCTACTTTGTTTTGAACTGTATGTTGTTTATACTATTTATTTTTTAATTTATTTTTAATTACAGTTGACATACAATATTATATTAGTTT
This sequence comes from Miniopterus natalensis, assembly GCF_054644295.1. Taxonomy (NCBI): domain Eukaryota; kingdom Metazoa; phylum Chordata; class Mammalia; order Chiroptera; family Miniopteridae; genus Miniopterus; species Miniopterus natalensis. Next base: position 31,164,581 of record NC_142103.1, read on the forward strand.
CAGGCATATAGCATAGTAATTAGGCATTTATAATAATTTATGAAGTGATCACCCCAGTAAGTCTAATACCCATCTGTTTATGCCATTTAGAATGGAGTACGAGTTGCACAAAATCAGATTACTGGCAGGATGTTGCCATTACAAAAATGTTGAAAACAACTGGGCTCAAAGCTTGGTGTGCACATATTTCTGATTTGAAATCTTACATAATTCTCTCAGTGGTGGTCCCCATCCAAATCAGATCACATCATGTTCCCTCTGCTGGTTTCAAACTACCCACATTACTTCATCAGCCAACAAGTGAGTAAAAGTAAAAAACATATATGTTTATAAAATAAAGGCGATCAGCAGGACGACGTGATTAGCGGATGGTATTTTAAAACCTTATGTATAAATCTTTAAGACCACGTGACCAGAAATTGCTTAGCACCATTACCTCTCCTCATTTTAACACAGCTCTAAAATTCCTTAGCAGGTTCCCCCTTGCTATTTGCCTCAACCCTCTAGCGCCAGCAGATAGCTGGAAAAGTTTTTCTTAGAGAAAAACAGGAAAGCCATCATTGCAGGGGTGAGAAAGGAAACATTTCCTTCTGTTCAGAGCAAGATTTTAAGTATTTCACACTTGGCTCAAATCAGGGAGAAAATACACACTCGCAAGCAAGTTTTTAACCGAAAGGTTAGCTTTCCTGCAAAGTCGGAATTCTACCTGAATCGCAGAAACTTCAAACGGTCTGCAGGCACAGGTTTCAGAGCTCTGGATAAAGTTGCAAGGCTATTAAAAAATGCTATGGGCTCTAGATTTTGACAGAGTTCAAAAGCTGATGCTTTCATTTGAGACTGTCATTTTCAAAGGGGAAAAAGGGATGGCTGGAAGAAAGTAAACAATTGCACTTCCCTTCACTGATTGTACTAAAAAGTGTTGGCTGTATTTCAGAAGGCCGAGTATCTGTGATACGGCAAAAATCTTGTTTTAAATGACATATAATTAGATCGCTACAAAAAGGGTAAAAAAGAGAAGGGCAGTTAGAACAGTGTCTACTGCAGCCAGTTTCTTATACAGTCATGCACCATATAATAATGTTTCGGTCAACTACAGACTCTTGAAAGGATAGCACATGCGCCGGGCCAGTGTGGCTCAGCGGTTGAGCATCCTAGGATCCAGGAGATCGCGGTTCGATTCCCGGTCAGGGCACAGGCCCGGGTTGGGGGCTCGATCCCCAGCAGGGGGCGCGCGGGAGGCAGCCGATCCATGACTCTCATTATTAATGCTTCTCTCTCCCTCTCCCTCTCCTTTCTTCTCTCTGAAATCAATAAAAATATATATATATTTTTTAAAATATAGCACATGCAATTATGTATGGTGCATAGTACTTGATAGTGATAAATAATGATGTTGCTGGTCTATGTATTTACTCTACTGTACTTTTTCATCTTTATTTTAGACTATACGCTTTCTACTTATATAAGAAAAAGGTTTGCTGTAAAACAGTCTAGTGCGTTATGGCGGCAGCGGCAGCCTCAGACATCTCATGTTTACCGAATCCCTTGATCGCATCATTTTCTCTTGTGCTTGATTTAATCTTGTCTTGTCTAATAAATTTAGTGTAGCCTAAGTGTGCGGTGTTTAGAAAGTCTACAGTAGTGTCCTAGGCCCGCACATTCACCCACCTCTCCCTCACTGACTCACCCAGAGCAACTTCCAGTCCCGCAAGCTCCATTCATGGTAAGCGCCCTATTACACCATATTTTTTACTGTACCTTTTCTATGTTTAGCTACGTTTAGATACGCAAATATTTAGCCCCGTGTTACCATTGCCTACAGGATCCAGCACAGTAACAGACTGGAGGAGTAGACTATATCACCTAGGTTTGGTTAAGTGCTCTCTGTGACGTTCACACAATGGCAAAATCGCCTAATGACACATTTCTCTGAGCCTACCCCTACCATTAAGTGGAACGTGACTGTATTAACATATTTGTTATTTTATTTAATTTTATTTTTTTAACATATTTGAACATCAGCTGTGAACGGAAGGCCAGGCAGTTTCCTTCCGTATAGCTGCCTCTTCAACATGGACATTGTGTCTGATTAAAGCTTGGAGAAAAGTCACTGAATGAGTCTACTTTTGTCAGAGAAGAGGAGGAATTTGATGAGGCCGTGCACCTAGAAGAGAATTTCCATCAATTTCGACTTCTCCCCGAGCTGTCAGTCAAGTACAATTGTGGTTGCTCCCTCTGAATGACAGAGAAGACTTTTATGCCTCTATGTAAGCCCCGAAATGACAGGACCCTACATGGCCCAACCTATGAATGGAATTGCGTTTAAAAGAAAGATAAACTCTAGAAGGGCCAGTGTGGCCTAGAAGGTTTACACAGCACTCCGCACACACAGCTTAACAGAAATGTGATGTACATGTATTCCTCTGTCCTCAAAGTTCCTTGGCATAGCAAAGGCTAAAAATGTCCCCAGCTGTCCTTCATCTACGAAGTTCTCTCTTTGTCATAGGCCCTGTCTGTTTCCTGCCCCCTTCCTTGCCCCGTGGCACACGGCCTAGCCCACTGAGTGGCAGTTGTCTCCAGTAGATGTCTTCCCACCCATAGGCCGACCTAGAAGGGCTGACAATCCCATAGCTTCATTCCTTCCCCTTGGCAAGTGTGGCTCTTCCCCTACTCTGACTACACTCTTACAAGAAACTGTCATGAACCATCTCATTACATTTGCACCCCTCACTAGTACACCTTTGAGATCATTTTAGGTGTTTAAATAGTATTTTCTAGTTGAAAATGTGGAAATTTTACTAGTGCCTTAGCGTGGAACTACTTCTTCCAGCTCATTTTTCCCATCCCACATTAGCCAAAAAATAAATAAATAAATTATCACTGCACTTTCTTATCTATGAGAAATGTTAGACTCACATCTCAAGGTACAGTAGTTCCCTCTCCCCCCCCATTGGCAGTTTTGCTTTCCATGGTGTCTGTTGGCAGTTAACAGAGGTCCAAAAATCATAAGTGGGAAATTTCAGGAATAAACAATTGGTAAGTTTTAAATTGCACACCATTCCGAGTAGGGTGATGAAACCTCTTGCTGCTCTGCTCCGCCCCACCCAGGACAGGAGCCATCCCTGTGTCCTGCACAGCCACTCTGTGCAAGCTACCCGCCAGTTAGTTACTTGGTAGCCATCTGGATGACCAGATCGACTGGCACAGTGTCGCAGAACTTGTGTTTAAGTGACCTTTATCTTACTGGATAATGTCTCATTTACCTCACCTCGTGTCATCCCATGAGCATTTCATCATCTCACATCATCACAAGAAGGGTGAGTAGAGTACAATAAGGCATTTTTGGAGAGAGAGAGAGAGAGTACATTTACATAACTTTTATTACATATATTGCTGTAATTGTTCTATTTTATTATTAGTTCTATTTTATTTTATTATGGTTGTTCATCTCTTACTGTGCTTAATTTATAGAGTAACCTTTATTATAATATGTGTGCACGGGAAAAACATAGTCTGCATAAGGTTCGGTACTGTCCGCAATTTTAGGCATCCACCAGGGATCTTGACATGTATCCCCATGGATAAAAGGAAATCTTGTACATCAGATATAATCAGTGAGGTCAGCACTGCAGGGATGTTAAAAGACTGCATAGGCCTACAGCAATATTGCTCTGCATCTCAAACTAACAATCGTGTCATCCACATTAATCTGGGCAGCAGACTTCTGTCTGAGAATCATGGTCTCCTTCTGATATCCCTGGGGTAAGAGAACATTCACAAGTGAAAAAAAAAATTTAAAAAAATGAGTGCAGAATACACACACATACACACACACACCATTGTTATGCAGAAGAAAATACAGGCAGGTCAATTCTTGACCTTCCACATTGATAGAAAGGACCAGTGACCTAAAGAAATCAAAAATCATTCTTATAAAAATGAAGGCAGTATATGTTTTTGTGGCACATTGACCTTTAATCGCGTGTGGCATAGTTGAATCATGTAAGGGTTTGTTTCCCTCGAACACACTACCAATGAAAGTGGCAAAAGGCAGACTAGTAACAATTTTGATGTAGCTTACTGAGTGGGTCTAGTACAGATCCATGCTGCCTGACGTCAACTGCTCCTTTTTACTGACCTCTTATTGTGCTCCTGACTGATATTTCCAGGCAGGCTAAGGTTTCTGAAATCCATTCCAATGTGTGTGTGGTTTTGGTGGGTTTTTGTTGTTTTTTTTTGGTTGTCGTTTTATTTTGGTTTCCACACAGCAAGCAATTCTCCGACACCAGCTGAGTATCCTACAATTGAACTCAATTCTGACACTGTCTACCTGGAGCTAGTGTCAGATCCCACAAGTAAAGGGCTCAGTCTTACAAGGCTGCCCCCCTTCCCCGCCTCAGATGCCAATTACAAACCCAGGTTGTTACCTGTGTTTGTGACCAGCTAGCTACAAATCAGAAAATCCCATGACCCCCTCTTTGGGTTTGATTAATTTGCTAGTGCAGCTGACGGAGCTCAGAGAAACATTTTATTTACTAGATTATCACACCTTCAGGCCTTTTCACTGGCTCCTTTGTTTCTATTTATGTTCTCAGATTCTTCATATTCTAAAAAATAGAAATGATCTCTTCTTCGGACCTTGCTCTCCCCAGGAGCTACTACCTGAATCCAATACTCCTTTGTGCTACCCTATGTCCTCACTTTTGGGCACTTTATTCTATCTTCCCATTTACCCTGTCGATGTAAGAAATGTCCAAACTTGTAGAGAATTTTTAATGAGTTTATTTCAGCCAAAATGTCGACAATTTCTGGGAAGCAAAATCTGAAGATTGGATTGAGAATGTGCTCCAGAGAATGGCAGTTTTACCACTTATTTTATACTCAGAATCAAAGGAGAAGACGTAAGGGGGTGACAGGAACTCCAATGGTGATAGATGAGGGAGGTGGGAGAAAGCAAAGCGGGGAAACCTCTGGGATTGGAGAGAAAGTAAAATGGAGAGACACATACTACTTTCCCATTGGTGGGAATAGAATAGTTAATTAACATTTACAGCTCCTAGAGATGGTAGGAGGGGAACAAGTGACAATGAGGGGTTCTGTGGTCTCTGCCCTGGTGGGAGGTTGTGCCTTGAGGGATCTGGAAAAAGGGGACTACTTTAACATCCCCAAAGAATGTTATCCTAGATACAAAAAAGCAATAGACAGGATCACTTCAGGTAAAGATTGATCTTTGTCAAGGAAGATACAGGCCTAGGACATGACTAACAGCCACGACTCATTTTTAGTTAAGAAGTTTTCGTTTCTGACCATCCTTTGTGGTAACTTTAGGTCTCTGAGTTTGTAAGGCCACCATGCGGGCCTCCCTGAGCTTGTCGGGTTTAGTATGTGGCCCCTTTTTTGTCCACAACCCTAATTCTGTGCAAAGAAAATGCACGCATATGCGCACATACACACAAATCAAGAGTTAAATTCTAAAAGTAGCAATAATACACATTCATGAGTTACCAACTTTCAATAATAATTTAAACCCTGAGATTTTGTTCCTCTGTTTGTTATGTATTAGTATCTTACCTGCCTACTGTACAGGGTTGTCTTAACAAAATAAAGATATAATAACAGATTCTATTATTCAGTATCTGCTATGTGCCAGGCTCTGTGTTGACTGGTTTACAGTGACTGTCTCACTTACATCTCACAATAAGCAAATGAAAAATATGGTATTATCATTCAATTTATAAGAATGAAACTGAAATTTACTGAGTTTGAGTAGCTACAGCCTGAGTTTACACAATGATAAAGTGGCAGAGCCGCAAAAAGAATATAATTCACATGAAAATAGTTGGTGTTCCTTTTAAGGCCTGGGTTTGAGTACATATTGATTTTTGTAGCTATATGAGTCCAGTGTAGAAAAACATTAACAGATATCGGAAGCTTCTTTCCCCTATTGTCATTTAATTCTAAACCCTTACAATGCATTGCCCCTCCTTCTGAAACCATGTAGAATTTCTTTTCTTTTTTTAATTTTTTTAAAAAAAATGTGTCTTTATTAATTTCAGAGAGAGGAAAGGAGAGGGAGAGAGAGAAACATCAATGATGAGGGTCATTGATCGGCTGTCTCCTGCACACCCCCTGCTGGGGATCGAGCCCGCAACCCAGGCCTGTGCCTTGAGCAGGAATCGAACCCCGATCGCCTGGATCCTAGGTCGATGCTCAACTGCTGAGCCACGCCCGGCCGGGCTAGAATTTCTTTCCAATCGTGTCCATCTCTGTGCTCCTTCACACTGGCCTCATCATGTCTCAGGTAGACAGACATGAACGAGGCCATGTGTTTTAGCCCTGAGTACAGCCTCTTGCAGGCCCAATGGATGAATTACCAATTGAGAGCCACACTCTTGCAATTTAACCACAAAGACATAAAGTTCAATTTCTCTCTGTTTCTCTTTCACTAAATTCTAAGAATTACAACTGATAGGAAAATTGCAGTTACCTGACAATTCTGAATCACCTTAATTATGAACATCAGCTACTACAGGAGACTTACCAGTAAAACTGCTGTGCTCATATAAAACTGCATTAACTAAAAAGGTCAGCTTGGTTTTGCTATCTTCTAATTTTTTAAATTTCTGCTCCGACGATAACAAAAAGAAACACAAAAGACTTCCAGCTAGAAGTGAAATGAGTCAGGCAATTATGTAAGTCTTTCAGGTATTCTCACTGGCTGAAAGGCCAAGATTGGTAAGGCCGGGCTAAAGGACAGGCAAAGTGGCTTGATATCTAGAATGCCAAGAAGATCTGCTCCTCTCCCTAAATCTACTGTCATGTTGTTGCAGGGCATAAAAATTCCTATGAGCCAGGAATTTTTGATTCTACACTTAAGAGTCAAGACTGAGAATGTAAAATCTCCCAGGAGAGGCAGCACATAAGCTACCTTATTCAGGCTGATGTGAAATGCCTGATATCAAATCTTTCCCTGAAAGCAGACACTTAAAGGAGATGGGGAGATTCAAGAACTGCTTTTATCTCGGGTTTCTTTTTTGGCAATTTTGCTTAAAAAAGAAAAGAAAGGTGCATATCTTCACTTGCATACCCAGACTAGCCAAATTTAGTGACTGGCTGCTTTAACAGGAAGTCCCTGAAGGCTCTGAGCATGAGACAGAAGGCTGGTTCCATATCAAGATCGTATATACAGCGTGTTGATCTGGGGTTCGGACTCTGTGATGCCCAAGTACCCCCCCTAGGTTCCAAACATACTGTTCACTGAGCTCTTTAATATCTGTGTGATTTTTCAAGCCTTGCCTGACCACCAGGGTGCCTAGCTCTCACCCTAGGGAATCAATCACCTCCCTGGATGTATTTCAGACTCTTTGTTTCAAATAGACCATGAGCCTGATGAGATCATCTCCACTACGGTGCTTATCCTGCAGCCTATTTCCCCACTTTGCCTCAGGTATCCAACAGAAGCTTGGCTCCTCCTTTCTGTATAAAATAATAATAAGCCCACCGGAGAGCAGAGAGGTAGATACAAATCTGAATATTTCATGCCCTACTTGAAAAACAGAGATCGGTGGTGAACAGAGGGAGGGGGCAGGGAAAGCAGTACTAGACAGCAGTTAAGTCTGTGGCCTCTGGAGTCAATCTGCTCTCAAATTCTTTTTCCTTTACTAATTTTATGATATTATGCAAGAAATAATGAGGCTAGTGTGAAGGAGTGAGGAGATGGTCACATGACTAGGAAAGAAGTTCTAGGTGTTTCCAGAATACTGGGCAATGTACTGTAAGGGATTATATTTAAATAGAGTTTAAAATGACATTAAGAACAGAAGGTGCTAGTAGCTAAGTTAATTTCTTTTGACATTGGACTAATATAGCTACAAAATTCGACATGTACTCACATCCAGGGTTTAAAAGAAATATCTAAAGCTACTAAGTCTTAGCTTTTTCATGTATCAAATGGTGATAATACCATCTACCTCAAAAAGCTGTTATCAACATGTAAAAAGCATATGTAAGTGTTCCATAGATTTAAGCTGTTGGTATTAAGGAGCTAGGCTTCGGCATGGTTAATCTCTTTGGTTTTGGCTGAGAAGAAAAATAAATCACAATTTCAAGTGATTGTCAAGAAGGTCTGAGGTTGCACGCAACCTGTGCAGCCATCAATATGTTTACATTATAATTGAGGGTATCAAATATTGAGGACACTAACTATTTAGGACAATACCTCACTGGTTGACTTAAGCAAAATAATTTGCATCTCTGTTTTTCAGTTTGTTGTCTTTGCCTAGTTGTTAGAGTTTTTATTTCCTTTCCATTCCCACTTTCACTTTTGAAGGAACTTGGCCAAGATAAGGCTTTCCTCTGAAGGCAAGGTAATGTGTTCTTGTGACTGGACTACTTTCCTAGGGTAAAGAATATTTAGTTTTGTTTATTTATTTAAGAATGCTTGGAAGTAAGGCCCAATATCTTGAATAATATTTGATGTACAAGCGAATTCAATAAGACACATATTTTGCTTTCTGGGAACAGAATAGTCAAGTTTCAAAGGCCTCCGTGAAGCCACATATTTTGGCTATTGAATTGAGCTCTAAATAGCGATGCTAGCAGGGGTGCAGTGGAAAAGAACACTCTTCTCATGCTATCTGACTTTAGAAAAACAAACACAAATCAGCAGGCTTTCTGGGCCAATGACGTTCCCTTTCATCTGGGCAACCTGACACACGTGTGTATCTCCACAAACAGATCGGCCTCCCAGGGACTGAGTGCAGAATCAGCTAATAAATACACCAAAGACATTCTGACCAAAGTGTGACCTGTGGGAGGAACAGCCACGTGATCTAATACTGTAGTCACTGAAGAAAAAAAATAATAAAGCAACCAACCACGACAACAAAAGCTCAGGAGAGAGCAGGCTCAGTCTGGTAAAGGGCAAGCCATTCACTAACTCATAGTATTTCACTGTTGCCTCACTCCCAGCTACAGCCTCCAAGAATCAAGAAGGCAGACTTTGAATGAATACTATATTGAGAGTTAACTTTTAACAAAGCAGCCAATACAAATGGAAAACACAGGGATATACCATTAGAGATGCGGTGTCGCACACTGAGCTAAAGGTCAGACTCCTATAGAGTGTAACTCTAGCCACTATCAGTGATCAGACTTTAAAGCAACTATAGGTATTATGCAAAGGACACGTGGAGAGATCAGTAGGGGTGGGAACACAGACTTTATAATGTTTTACCAGCAACATGCATTGCAGGAAGAAACCACGTCAGCAGTATCATCTTTTAACATGAAGGGCAATGAGATACCTAACAGCTGTTGCCCATTTTTAAAGCCATTCAAATCTCAATGAAACGTACTTGGGAAGAATTTGGAAAATAAACCTTCCCCAAACCCTACTATAATGAGGCAAATACCATTAGAAACAAATTGGCTGCTTGGGGCTTGCAACCATCTCTTGGAGATAGTAAAAGTCTCTGCAATCACAAACATTGACATCAATGAACTTTTGATCTCAAAATACTATGGGGAAGCTCAGCAGCTACTTTCAAATTTTATTTCCTTGCTGTAACTGAACAGAAGAAATACAATTTTTAGAATATCAAAATGCCCTAGTACAGATTGTAGAGTTGGTAGTTGCCAAATTTCTTTTATAAAAATGAAGGTGCTTTTATACCAGAGGCTATAAAAAGAGAAGAGGGCTGAAATCAATGTGGATCTTTTTATTGTGGTTAAAAACACACAACGTGTGATTTACCCTCTTAATAAATGTTTAAGTATACAATACAGTGTTGTTAGCTGTAAGCACATCAGATCCTTATAATTTTTTTTATGTTTCATAACTGAAGACCCATACTCATTGAACTCCCTCCCCTCCAGCCCCTGACAACCACTATTCTACTTTCTGTTCCTACGAGAAACTTTATTTATTTTTCTTTTTTTATTTAAATTCATTGGAGTGACATCGGTTAATAAGATCATATAGGTTTCAAGTGTACATTTCTATGATACATGACCTGTATATTGCATTGTGTTCCCACTATCCAATGTCAAATCGTCCTCCATCACCATATATTTGGCCCTAATCTGACTACTTTACATACCTCATATCAATAGAATCATATAGTACTTGTCCTTCTCTGAGTGACTTATTTCACTTAGCGTAATATCCTCAAGGTTCACTCATGTTGTAGTACATGTCTGGATTTCCTTTTTTTAATATGATTTTTTTTACCCTCCTGAAACCCAATACATCTGAAATATTTTAATTCTCCATGTAAATTTTTTTAAAATATGTTTATTGATTACAGAGAAAGTAAGGGAGAGGGAGAGACAGAAACATCAATGATGAGAGAGTTATTGATCTGCTGCCTCCTGCACACCCCCTACCGGGGATCAAACCCGAAACCTCAAGCATGTGCCCTGACTCGGAACTGAACCGATACCACCTGGTTCATGGGTACATGCTCAGCCGCTGAGCCACACCAGCCAGGATCTGCATGTAAATTTAATTCTAGACAAAGAAATTCCCATTCAACACCTACAAGAACTAATCATGTTTTTCTTCAAGTTATTAAATTTTATCATTTCCTATTCAAAGCTAAAATAGCAGTCACCCCTCTCTAAAAAGGTTAAGATAAATTGACACTTTTGTAAGCTCTTAACTAATAGAGAGACCAGCAGAGTGTGTACTTCTCTCATAGGGATTTAATAAATGCAATAATCTGGTGATTAAAAGAATACAGATTTTATAAAATTGGTCTGTTTTTCATCTGATAATGAAAATGCATGTGGCTATTTGGATTTTTAGAAAACATCTGCAAGGATCCAAGAAAATAATGGGGTAGATTAAAGAATACGTTGAAGGATAAGAGACCAGAAAAGTAGAACAAATAGGTGAAAATGGTAAGAAATGTATGCTTCAGCTAACATTTCCAGATGTTATCAATTTTCTGTTCATGTCTTTTCTTCTTTCTTTACTTCAGTGCCAAACTCTTAATCAGGCTACTTGCTTTCTATGTGTTTCATGGAGGTTTTTTGTTGTTTTTTCTTTGTTTCTTTCTTTATTCTTTTTTTACTGCTTTCTTGGGGAAATTTTTCTATGAAGGGCCAGATAGTAAATATTTTAGTTTTTGAGGACCATATGGTCTCTATCAAAACTAAACCCTGCCATTGTAATAACAAAGCAGCCACAGATAATACATACATGAATGAGCATGGCTGTGATGTAATAAAACCTTTTAAAATAAAATGATAATATGTGACCCAGAGTAAATAGTTTGCCAACCTTGATGTAAAATATTTAGTGTGCCATTTTAAATACTCTGTGAGGATTAACAGAAAATTTTTAATTAACAGAAAAATTTTAAATAGTTTTTAGTGGCTGCTGTAAGGATTACAAAATACTTCTTTAATTTATGACAGTCTGCTTTAGGTTTATACTGATATAATTTTGATAAAATATAGCCATTTTCTCCCATGTAGCTCTGGCTCTTTTCATCCAAGTTACCCCCAGGTATCATTTCCTTTGAGTCTGCAGTACCCCCTTCAGTAATTCTTGTAGGGTAGATCTTTTAGTAATTCATTTTCTCAATTTGCATTCTAATTTGGAATGCCTTTATTTCACCTTCAATTTTGCAGAATAATTTCTATGGATATAGAATTGTTATTTGACATTTTTTTTCTTACAACTCTTCAAATATGCCATTTCCTGCCATCTTGCCTCCATTATTTCTGATGAGAAGTCTTCTGTAATTCAGTTTATTGTTCCACGACGCATCATAAGTTGTTTTTCTCTCACTGTTTTCAAGGTCCCTTGGCTTTTAACAATTTGGTGGGGATTTATAGGTGTGGTTCCTTTTGTGTTTAAGTTACTTGGGGGTCGTTGGAACAGTAAATTACATTGCTTTTTTAAAAGTCATGAAGGAGCCCGGCTGGGCGTGGCTTAGCGGTTGAGCCTGGACCTATGATCCAGGAGATCGAGGTTCGATTCCCGGTCAGGGCACAGGCCCGGGTTGTGGGCTCGATCCCCAGCAGGGGGCGTGCAGGAGGCAGCCAATTCATGACTCTAATCATTAATGTTTCTCTCTCTCTCCCTCTCCCTTCCTCTCTCTGAAATCAATAAAGATATATCTTTAAAATAAAAAAAATCATGAAGGAAATTTCTGGTCATTGTTTTATTAAACATTTTTTCCTTTTTTTTCTCTTATCTCACCTTCTAGAAGACTTATTATGCATAATTTGAAACATGCTATTCTACATTCTGTGACTTTTTTCATGTTTTTACAATATTTTTCACTCTGTACTTCAGATTTTTTTTCATTTTGGTTTTCTTCATATTGAGTTCTAGAGTATCTACTTGATTTTTTTTTCATAGTTTCTATCTCTCCACTGATATTTATTTGTTGAAATGTTTTGTTCTCATTTTTCTTTAATTCTTAAAACATTTAAAATAGTTGCTTTATAGTCCTCATTTGCTAAATCCAACATCTGGGCCCACTCAGAGTCAGTTTCTATTGACTACTTTTTCCTGAGTATGAGTTGTATTTTGCTATTTCTTTGCATATCTAGTAATATTTTGGCAAAAATTAATATTTGGATAATATGGCATTTTTTTTCCCCTTGAGGCTGTTTGTTTTGTTTTGTTTTAGCAACTGCTTGGAGTCAAACTGTGGACTCTGTCTCCCTCAGTGTAGCCACTGATATCTCTGATATTTTTTTAAAATTTAGTCTAGCTTTCAAGGGGTTACCTCTTTATCTGCATAGCTTAGTGGTTAACCAATGATTCGGACTGAGGTTTTATTTAAACATTTTGAGCCTGAAAGCCATCCACCCAATGCCAATCAAGTTCTGTGTGGGTTAAGGAATACATTCAAATTTGATGCTTATTGTCAAGTCTCTCTCAGCATTAACTTTTTGCTGGACTATATATGTCTAATTTTCCTTTCAACCAGGGGTGTGGGGAGAGCTTTTATTTTTCATCTATTGCTCCTTTCCTTCTAGAATCTTCCCATTAAATTTCTGGTTGGCCCATTACTCATCCCGACTAGGACTACAACCTCAGATAGCAAAGCTGTGGTTTCTTTTATTTTTTTCTAACCCTTAACAACTCTGAGATTCTGTGAAAGTCAATAATAGAACTGTAGCTCTCAACTGGATTTGAATTTTACTTGGGCACCTTTGTCTAGAGTTAAGAACATGGATGCCAAAAATCACACCGCCTGGGTTCAAATTTTGCTCTCTGTAGTTTACTAGCTCTATAACTTCAATCTGCTTCACTTACCTGTTTCAAAGTTTCATAAAACACGGATAATAATTGTACTCACCTCAAAGAGTTGTTGTGAGCATCATATAATATATAGAAAACTTCTAGCATAGAGCTGGATACACAGTAGATACAAAAGAAATATCACCTGTTATTATTAAGTATTATTCACCAGGTGGTTGGAAATATTTAGCTTACACATACATGGGGCAGTTTCACACCAAGTCACTGTCAGATGTAGATGGACGAATCTTTGCTGTAGGAGAGCATCAGTTTTCTCATATGTAAAGTGGAAGAAAACATTTTTGTCTCAGGAGGGGTTTTGTTTCATACAGTCCGAATAAAGTAAAGTGTAATTAAACAGATGACATTATCATTTCAATTTTACATAGTGAAATTTTAAAAAAAAATGGCTATTTGAATACATTTAGCATATTTCTCTCCTTTCACCAGATTAGACAGTTCCTAGTTTTAAGCACTCGTGGAACCATCGTCTTTGCAATGTTAGTCTCAAAAATAAGAACTCTTGAAAATATGGTGTTTAAGCTTACAAGGGACCAACTCCAGGCAATACTGTGCTTTTGACTGCAAGGAGAAACAAATGTGAAATCACAGAATTGCATAGTTACTTTCTACCCTGAGCTTCCCTCTAGTATTTGTTGCACCGGTAAACACTCAACTGGGGAACCTTGACCACAGAAATGATACATTCTAAATCGTGAGAATCATAACCTTATCCATCTATTCAACAAACGGTTTGTTTAAATACAGAAAAACAGGGATGACTGTTCTGCAGTGTTCATACCTAAAGAACCGCTTCCCTCTAACATAGTCCGACTTGGGCAGAATGATAAACAAGGACATTATCATTTTGCAGGGCAAGACATGGGCCAATTTAAAAATAGCTCTAAATTATTAAGAAGCACTTGAATAGCATATGTCATTGGGCAAAGCAGACACCAAATTACCATGAACAAATTTTAAATGCCCATATTTTAACTGATAAGTCAGTGAGCATAAAGTATGAACTTTTAGTTCAAGTGTATATGTATTCATTGTGATGTGTTGGATTTATTTTCCATGTACTATAGTCACTGAATGTAGTTAGCATATCCATTTTTAATTTTACTCAAGCTGCAGGTAACACTAATTACTGAGCAGGCAGTTTGACATCTGCATTGAATGTATCTGAATGCATGAAATATAATTATCCTTGGAAGTTGAACAATATGTTCTTATTAATGAGTGCCAATATATGAGTTTCATATTACTGTTAATGTATTTTAAATGTAGATGTATTTTAGTCCATACCCAAGCAAATGTATTCATAGTTTCTCCTCTAATTTTCTAGAGTAAACCCTGCCTATTTTACACAACATGATGTCAACATATTTCCTGGGGCAAATAATTAAAAGAACCTTGAAATCTTTAGATACGAAACCAAACGACAAATATCACAGCAAACACAGAAAATATACATAAGTCAAGTTTTAAATAAACAGATGTATGCGTTCTCCTTCTTGGATAAGAATAAACATTTATAGTCTTTCTGTAAAATACATCTGAATTGCTGTTTTTCCTCCCTGCTGACAAAATAGATTTGTCTAGATGATTTCTGTCCATAAAAGGTTTTGCACTTTTGACTCAGCAATTCAACTGCTCCGAAATTACCCTTTTCGCCAACATTCTCCTGTCAAATTCAGAGAGAAATTTGCATTTGTCATTTTGGTTCTTTCTCACTTTACAGTGGCCCTAGCATTTCCCCTTGTCCTAAAAAAGAAACAAAACAGTGGTGGAGAGGTTTTTCCATCCTGTGCCTACCAGCAATTTCTCCCGGCAGATAATGTGAAATACATTTTAAAATAATGCTGATGGGTTCAAATAAGAGAAAGGACGCAGCAGGTTAGATTCGATATGTTTCGGCATGATTTCCGTTGGTTTCATTTTTAGAGTCCGCGTCCCTAGTACATGTCTACTTTTAAAAATAGCTGTGAATAAAGACATATCAGGATGCCGAAGTTAAGATGTAAACAAGAGATATGAGTCCTTTCACACTGACGTGTTATATTCAAACTGCTGATTTGAGGCATGTCCTTTGGTTCATAATCACAAACATGTGCTAATCAAAAGCACAACAGTCTAGGCTTTCAGGTGTTTCCCTTCCACCTGCGCAAAAGAGATTGAAAAGTCAGTAGGGTCAAGCCGAAGTAGGACAGCAAAGTCACGGAGGTCCTTAGTTTAGTGGGGGAAGGCCCTGCTGCTCCCTGGTACTTTGCATCTAGCTAACTGGATCTGTAGGAAAGCCACAGGTGAGCCAGGGCACCCCTGGGGAGGAGCCATGGCCTTTATCCACCTTAGTTTCCCCTGTGCCTAGTAGGGTGTCTCTCACACAAGAGATGGTGAATAAATGATTGGGATGGATGGATGGATGGATGGATGGATGGATGGATGGATGGATGGATGGATGGATGGATGAATGCACGGACGGACGGACGGACGGACGGATGGACGGACGGACGGACGGATGGACGGACGGACGGACAGATGGACGGATGGATGGACGGATGGACGAATGGATGGATGGATGGATGAATGGATGGATGAATGAATGAATGAATGAATGAATGAATGAATGAATGAATAAAGAGGAACAAGGGAATAAATTGCTAATCAATCCTAAGAGCGTCCTATATGTCTAAATGAAAATTGGATGGAGAATTTTATTTTTTATTTTTTTAGCATTTAACTAAGAGGGCTGGTTAGAGTACCAGATCAGATCTCCATCCTTAGTGGGTCAATTTTTTTGCCTCTGTTTTGGGCTCTCACTGGGCATAAACATATCCTAATACAAACTGCAAAGAACACAGAGGAAATTTTCATACTAGTGCTCACAGGCAACAGTTCACACAGGCCCTGGGCATTTAGCTATGACGCTGGCCTGCAGATCTGCCTGTCGGATATCGCCGGCCCACTCCAAGGATCAGAAAGGCAAAGAAAAACTGTTGAATCAATGCTTGTCTTAGGAAAGCAGAATAAAATAGCAACGGGATGCACCGGATTGGGTGATCTAGCACCATATTGTCCAGAGGCTAAAATTAAACAACCGACCTAATTAAGATGTCTCTTCTCTCTTCTCCCCACCCAATGGCTAATCAATTCGGCAGTCATTCAGGGGCTCTGACTCTTCAGCTCATATTATATAGACACAGCCATAGACTCAACTGGCCCAGGCAGATTTGAAAAGCTCACTCAGCAAGTGCTTCCCACATGCTCTGCTTTAAGCCACTTTTTAATGAAAAGGGAATATAGATCAAGATGTTCTCTGTTTTAACATTTATCTGTTTAAAAACCCAGCTTAATGCACGCATATGGATAATATGTATCCAACTTTTCTCTCTTAGACTTTGGAAAATGTTATTAACATGCTTTATGGCACATATTAAACATTAATTCTTTTGGGTTTTTTTTTTTTTTTCCAAATGAATTATTATCCACAGTACATTCACAACTTTTGTGTTTTGACAGATTAATTGAATTTGCCGTGTCTGGTAGCCTGACTGCGGGGGTAAAAGTCCTTAAATTAAGCAGTCCTGAAATAATTCTACTTTTTAAAGGATGTGTCTTAACAAAACCTGATGATGATTAAAAATGCTAAGAAGGTGAAAATAGAGAGGACTGTAAAAAGGTGAAAGTCAGAGTTCATCTCAGAGGAAAAGTTAAATAATGAGAGATTACAGCAGATATTTCATTAGTGGACTATAAAAACACCAAATCCCGAATGGAAATTTAGACGTAACTACAGTTTGTAGTACTTTCTCAGATGGCTGCATGTTATTCTGATAAGAAGAAGAAAAATAAAAACAGCATTCTCTGATTGCAAATAAGTACACAAAGTTTTCCCTTTAATTTTCAGGGGGCAATTATAGTCTTAATTCTCCTGGCTGCTTTAGACATGGTTTCTAGGGACCCAAGAACACATCTTACAAATAATATTATTTGTACAGAAGGGGCAGAGCTGTACTTCTTCTCAATACCCTTGTCCCTGAATTCTTAATTGTCTGAAAAATACAAAGTTAGATGCTTTGTTGGAATAGAAGACCTTTCCGATCCCTTCCAGCCCCAATACTAGACATACCCATGACTCTAATAACATCCAGGTTCTGCTTGCTGAGTAATATTGGAGAAACGTAAAGCACAGAGATGAACCTCACCTCTCTTTCTTGAATTTAAGTTAGTGCTTGGAGATTAAAAAGAAATTCTATCACACAGAAGAAATAAGTTGAGGAGACCAAATGATACACATCTTCAAATGCTTTACTTTGGTTCTAAGCAGCTTCCCTAGAGAGGGAACGTTGCTTGGGAGTATTAAGGGCACACGTGCTCCTAAGAAAAGCAGAGTTCACCGCAGTCAAGAGATTTTTGAAGGTGAAAATCAGAGTACTAAAAAAAAGAGAAGATATTGATTAAGCAACCAAAGAAAAAAGATGGGTGGGATCTTGGGATAGCTTATTAAACACTCCAGTGCTTAAAAATGCTTTTGGGGGACTGATGAAAAGAAATGCTTAAGAAGAATAATCTTTGGATATGAGAACAATGCATCTTAATAGAAAAGATTTTGAGCCCACACAGCTTATACCTTCCAAGAATTTGGCAAAAAGTAGTTCAAGAGGCAGGAAATGAGCATGTTAAGATTCTATTTGAGAAGGGGAATGATGAATTATGAAAGTAGAATTAATTTTTGCTGTGATCTGATAAAAACTTCAGGGGTCATCAGTGTTCATATTTTAGCACATCATGACGCATACTCAATTTTATGTGCTGAATTCTACCCATAAATAAGTAGACCCTGTTCTCTGAAAGTATTCCCTGAAGGGGAAACCTACTATGTGACAACATCTGTGTAATATTTTCCTAAGAATTACACTAGTTATATACAATAATTGAGCTATATATTTCATATATTTCATAATAATTGAGCTATATTTCATATTAATTCAGGACTTGGGTGACAGGCCTCATGATTTTACTCGGTAATATAGGCAAGCTGGACAATGGGAAAAATGCAAAACCCAAGTAATGGCGGAGGCAAGTGCTGGGGGAACACTTCCAGCAACAAAGGCTGAATTTGAAGGTGCATCCAGATGAAGGGGGCAGTAGCCAAGAAGCACGGAAGCCTCAGTCCCAACTGAGAAAACCTTTGAGAGCCAAAATGAAAAGGCAGGGTCCCGGGAGGTAAGCAGGAGATTAAATCAGAGAGTTTACAGAAAACAGTCCTCAGACTTCTAGGCAGGAGGAAAAATATCATCCAAGAGATCTGTCTGTAAGTAACTGGGATAGTAGACAAGATAACAGGTTGAAATCTAGGAGGAGCAAACAAAAGTCCATAGGACTGAGCTGATGCCGAGAGGAAGAAAGAGCTGAAGCTCAGAGCCCGCAGAGATGATCACTGGGCCCTGCAGCTTCCCATCTGATTAAATAAAGGAGGTGGGGGGCCCGAGAAAGGGTCCGGTAACATAGTGAACAGGTGCTGATTAGCAGGGGCTGATGCTCTTTGATTATGTTAACTGAATACTCTATATTATTCAATGCACACACAAGATATATTTAATATATTTTGCTCACTATAGCATGCAGCAGTGAAATAAACACCCGAGAGCCCACCACCCAACCTCATTGCTACAAGGTACAAAAGCCATTGACTCTACCTGTGTCCCGCCTCCCTAAACCCCTGCCTTTCTCCAAAGGTAAGAACCCCATTTTCAATTGCATGTTTATTATTCACTTGCTTTCGGAAATAGTCTTACCACATATTGATGTATTCTTAAACAAGACAATTGTTTTGTTTCCGCCGCTTATATATAGTGATTTCATTTTTTACTGTTTTTCTAAGATTTATCTAATTCTGCGGTGTAAGTTGTCATTTATTAGTTTTTGTTGTTGGTGGTGGTGGTTTTTAAAATATATACATGGCTTTATTGATTTCAGAGAGAGGAAGGGAGAGGGACAGGGAGAAACATCAGTGATGAGAGAGTCATTGATCGGCTGCCTCCTGCGCGCCCCCTGCTGGGGATCGAGCCCCCAACCCGGGCCTGTGCCCTGACTGGGAATCGAACCGCGATCTCCTGGATCCCAGATCGATGCTCAACCGCTGAGCCACGCCAGCCGGGCTAATTTGTTTTTAATGCTGTGTGATATTCTCTTTTTTCAGTGTACCAAAAGGTATTTATCCATTTATGTATCCATTCTCTTAGCAATAGTATGAACAATGCTGCTCTGGATATTTTCTATGTAATTCTCCTAAGGAACATGTGCAAGAGTTCCTCTAAAATCTACTCCTAATTTGAAATTCCTGGGTCATAGTGTATACAAATGTTTAACTTTTCAAGATAATGCCAAATTGTCTTGCAAAGTATGTGTCATATCCATTCTTTCCTCAGCAGATTCTAAGTGTTTCCATCGATCATTAATCTTCCCAACATTTAGTATTGACAATCCTAATTTTTTTAGATGTGTAAAATGCTATTTAATTGAATTTTTTTAAAATAAGTTTTTTGTTTGTTTTTTTTAAAAAATATATCTGTATTGATTTCAGAGAGAAGAAGGGAGAGGGAGAGAGAGAGAAACATCAATGCTGAGAGAGTCATTGATCAGCTGTCTCCTGCACGCCCCCCACCAGGGATCGAGCCTGCAACCCGGGCCTGTGCCCCTACCAGGAACTGAACCCCAATCCCCTGGGTCCCAGGTCAACTCTCAACAGCTGAGCCACACCTGGACAGGCAAAAATAAGTTTTTATTGATTTTAGAGAGAGAGAAAGGGAGAGGGAGAGAGAGAAGCATCAATGAGAGAGAACCATTGATCGGCTGCCTCCTGCACGCCCCTTACTGGGGATCGAATTTGCAACCTGAGCATGTGCCCTGACCGAGATCGGAACCAGCGACCTCCTAGTGCATGGGAGGATGCTCAACCAACTGAGCCACACCAGCCAGGGCAAATGGCATTTTTAGTTTGTGTTTCTCTGATTAGTAATAAAACATTGTTTTCATGTTTTTATTCTCCATATTTGTTTTTTTTCAAAATTTTTATGGTAATTTTTCCCATTTTAGCTGTTGTGTTGTGATTTTTACTTGTTGATTTGTAAGTTTCTAAAAGTTATATTCTACATATTAATCATTTTGCAGGCATTTCAGGCTTTCTATTTCACTCTTAACAATGAACAGAAGTTCTCATTTTTAATGGAGTCTAATATATTGATCTTCTCTTTTCTCCTTAGTATTTTTTGCATCTGCTAAAAAAAATCCTTACACTAAACTTATAAAAATATTCTTCCATGGTTCTTTCCTAAAAGTTTGTTTAACATTATTTTACAAGTGAACCAAGAGGAGGGAGTTAAATTGAATGAAATAGGGTAATTTCAGTGATTCAGCAAATCCTTCTGAGTGGTTACAATATTCAAGGTATTATACTTGGAGCTGGGTCTCTTATTACTTCATTTATATTTATCTCTTTAAATACAATACTTCTGTTAAATCCTCTGCTCTCCCAAATATCAGAAACTTGCACTGATGATCACAACCTAGAGAGTGTTAAAAAGAAGCGACACACATAAAATGGAGTTACTTGTAGTAAGCCCCACCAAGACTTAGTAACTATATAACTACTAACCCGCAAATTCAGTCTCTCCCAGAAGTGGAATTTTAAACCAATTAGACTGCAATGTCTGACTAACACTAGTGAGATTATGTGTGAGATAAGAACCCCTGCTTTCCCCTAAGGGAAGGTGACCTTGCCTGAAATAATCCACTCTTTTAATTTCCTCTCCCACCATCCTTTTGCCTATCAAAACCTTGCATTTTGTACAATTTCTTGAGATCCCTTCTGTTTGCTACAAGGAATGCTGTTCAATTCATGAACCATTTAATAAAACTAATTATATCTTCAAATTGACTTGCTTGAATTTTTGTTCTTTAACAAGAATACTTAGAATAGATATCTTAGATCCCATGTCCCATTGTTTAATTGAGTTGTGTCTAATATTCTGTTTCTATTATCTATCATTAAATATATTGCCTCACTGCTAGGCCCTGAATTTCTTAGAAGCGCAGGTTTCACAGAAAATTGAAACATTTTTTATGTAGGGTAGAGACTATATATATTCAAAAGAAAAAGTGCCTCCTATGGTTTACAAAATATGCTTCATTAAGGTTTGTTTGTAAGGACTACATGGTAATCTAGAATAACAACAGCCAAACAACACTTGAGATTTTTCTAGAAACTTGACTCCAGATATTGGACTTGGTGTCTTCTTTTGTTCCCAAAGCCAATGCAGAAGCACTGCATCAAATCAGCAAGCTCCCCACCCCACACCCCCTGAGCTCCAGGTATCAGACTAGGAAATGTTTAAATGGCAGAACAAGAAAAACAATCATAATGAAGCTGGACATCTTTATTTCTATATAATTCAGAGGGTACTGCAATATTCTTTAGAGATGTTTTCTACTAAAATAAGGTGCCCCAGAATAAATATGCTATGATAGCTATCTCCCAGATAAAGGTGATGCCATATCTCAGAATGGTCTGTTGTCTGAAGAGGTGACTTCGAGTTCTGGGAACTGGTAAACATTTCTTGTGAAATATTTATGACGTGGACTTAAATTATATTTGCTATGGATGTGCTCTGAATAGGAACTCAGAAGATGAAATAATTGCCTTCTTCTCAGAGAAGCTGTGGCCTTTCTCTTTTCTATTTCTCTCAAGTGCCTACCCAACCTATGAGCAGAAGATAAGCTCAAGTTTCAGATGTTTATGAATTCAGAAACAAACTATAGCCTGGCAGGGCGTGGCCCAGAGGTTGAGCATCGACCTAGGATCCAGGAGATTGCGGTTCGATTCCCGGTCAGGGCACAGGCCCGGGTTCTGGGCTCGATCCCCAGCAGCGGGCATGAGGGAGGCAGCCGATCAATGACTCTCATCATTGATGTTTCTCTCTCTCCCTCTCCCTTCCTCTCTCTAAAATCAATAAAGATATAAAAAACAACAACAAAAACTATAGATCAGACCATGTACCTATTCAGATCTCTTCATAAAAAGTCATTGGAAGGACTGTTTATGCTTGACTTTGATAACTTTCAACACAAATACTTATGGTAGGTTTCTAATGCTGACACCATTAGCCTCCATACTCAGAGATACAATATTCAGAGCTCATGCCTATAAAATGAGCATGTAAGTAGAAGCTTCTTCAGAGTAACTGTAAGAGAAAACTATCCTTCAGTCACAAGCCATAGTTGATGTTTTAAAGGGTTGGTGGCTCTTGGAAACTGTCAGTTGAGATCCACTGGCCATGTTTCGAAATGATCCACCTTATCTCCTGCTCTTCGTGGCCACTGTTGTGGCACATTGTTTCGAGAGCCGGGTACATTGTATATTTACAACAATTTTGATCCCCTGCTTTGTGGTTGGTCTGCAGCTTACCGCACAGATATCATCTATCTTCCACAGAGAGTAAGACACATGATAAAATCCAACAAGTGTAATACTGCTGATAAGATGTCAGCTTCTTTAAAATATTTGTAGCTTATTTTATTTTATAAGCTATATTGTTTCATCAGTAAAACATTCCTGCTTTGAATAAACAATGTTTATAATAATGATAATATGATTTTACATTTTCTTAACAGTTTCTAAAAGCCTTTTGGTATGTATAATCTGATGTGATTCCTATAATAATTATGGGAAGTAACAACAGGTATCACGCCCTTCAATTAACAGATGAGAAACTAATACCAAGAGAAGGTTAACTGACTTGCTCAGACACAGAAATTTTTCTAAATAGCTAGGACCCCTAAGGACCTGGATTATTGTCCTTACTTCTTTAAAATATGGTATATAAAACCATCTGTGTTTTCTCAACTTTTCCTCTGAACCACAAGCACAACCAAAAAGGTCCCAAGGGAATGCATGAAATCTAAGGCCTCAGTCTCCACTTAAACCAGGGCAACCCTGCTTTTTTTTTTGGTTGCTTTATATTAAGACTCCGCATAATATTTCTTGTGAAAAAAAACAAACAGTGTTTGGATATAAAAAGAATAATAAAAAGATTTAAAAACGTTATCTCTTCCTCTGACTTTCTTTCCGTGATTAGTCAAGTGCTAATTAGTCAAAGGTCCATCTGTTCCCCATTTTTACCTCATTGTTGCAGCAGCATATTATTGTCACTTTGGCCATTTAGTCATCTATAAAACAGAAATCATCCTATTTTCACTAACAAGCACAAGTGTAACTTTCTAAACACACACACATACGCATCTGGTTTGGATTTAGCATCTGCGGGACTGAAGACCATGATCACATAATCTGGCCAGTGACAGAGAATCTAGGTTGCCCCATTCAATTTTTAACGGTCCGGTGGTTCATAAGGACAGCTAGGATCCTTTTAGCTGACACTAAGTGATAGAGAATTATGTAGGTGCTGACGATGACATCCGCTGCCATCGAGCTGTGGGGAAGGGAGATGTGGTGATTTAAGAAAAAAACGTGGAGACCAAGCAGATTTTCATGAGTGTTTGAAAGCCTCTCATTTGCACCAGAAATCGGGTTGCTTTATTTTTCCAGGTAGCAAAGGTAAAGTCACGGATCTGACATAAATAGCTCTAAATTGCTGTCATTATACAAGCAGCAAATAATTAGAAAATGAAAACATTTTAAATGCTTTGACAATAACTACAAGAGATTGAAGGGATAGGATTAAACTTAATAAGAGACGGGTAAGAACTCTAACCTGAAAACTGCAAAACACTGTGAAGAAATTTCAAAAGATCCAAGTAAATAGGAATTGAGAGAGTCAAGTTGTTAAGATGACTCTTCTCCCTATAAATCTATATATTCGAAGCAATACCAGTCATAATACAGCAGGTTTTGTGTAGCAACGTATATGAGCTGATTCTAAAATGACTGGGGAAATAGAAGGAACAAATATATGTAACAGATTTTGAAAAAAAATTAATCTGGACGCCTTAGATAACCCTGACTTCAATACGTGCCGCAGCGATTGGGAAACCATTGCATTGGTGTAAGGACCGGCCGATAGGCCGAGGGACCAGAACAGAGAAGCCAGAAGTAGTAACAGCAGTGGCTGTTTGATTTTTGAGAAAGGTGACAAAACGACCCAATTGTGGAAAGAAAGTGTTTCAAACCTATGTTTAGAATAACTGATTACCTACGTGGATGCAGTGGAAGAAGCAGGGCCCGGACCCCATTTTTACACTAAATGCAAAACACAATTTGGGTAAGTCATAAGCATAGACATAAAAGCTAAAACAATAAAGTCTAGAATGAAAAATAGTAAAACATCTTTACAACTTGGAGAAAACCAAGACTTTCTTAGATTGCAGAAAACAAAAACTATAAAAGAAAAAATGATATGTTATCCCATCAAAATTTTAAATTTCTTATTAAAACACAAATTTTCAAAGAAATAGGCAAGCCACAGGCTGGAAGGACATAATTCCAAAACGAAGTAAATATAGACGACCGGTGTTCAGGATATATTTTTAAAATACCTACAAATCATGAATTAAAAGACCAACAAATAAAAATTGGATAAGCTGAACAGGCGCTTTGCAAAAAAAGATCCTCCGTATGAATGGCTCAGCACCGTTCATCCAGGAAATGCAGGCTCAAGTCACAATGAGGTGCTATATACACTTAACAGTTTTGCTGAAATTAAAAAGACTGACAACACTAAATGTTGTCACTGGCAGTCTCATACATTATTGATAAAAATGTAAAAATGTTAAAAACTATATTGGAGAGAAATCTGGAATTTCTTATAAAATTAAACATACAGCTTCCTGCAAAGCCACCCATTCCAATCCTAAGCATGAAACCAAGAAAAATGAAAACTTATGCTCACAACTTGACTAGTACAAGAATGGCTGCACTTAGTACCTCTTATTGCATAACTAGTTACCACAAACTTAGTTGCTTAAAGCAACACGTAATGATTATCAAACTGTTTTTGTGGGTCAGGAACGCCGGGCACAGCTTAAGTGGGTCTTTAGGTTAGTGTTTCACAGGCGTGCGATCGAAGTGTCAGCTGGGATGCATTTTCACCTGCAGACTCCACTGGGGACAGATCCACTTGAAATGTCACTTGGGCTGTTGGAAGAATTAATTTCCGTGGGGTCGGGAAGCTGAGGGCCTGAGCTTCTAGCTTCCTGTCTGCTGGCCCCTGTCTTTCTCTCCCTGCCATGTGTCCTCAGCATTACTGCTTCCTTCTTCCAAGCTGGGTAGGGGGACAGGGTCTCTAGAAAGAGAAAACCAGCAGGACACATCTTCTAAAACAAAATCGTGGGGGTGACATACTGTTATTTTTTCTATATTCTGCTGGTTAGAATCAAGTCACAGGTATTTCTTGCACTGACAGGACAGGGATTATGCAGACCCAGAAAGGCCAGGTAGTGAGGATTATGAGAGAGCAAGCTGGAGTGTGTCCACCATAACGTTCATAGGGGCTTTATTTTTAACAGCAAAAAATAAATAAAAAATGAAAAGAGCCAAGGGGTTAATCGATAGAAAAATTGATGCACAAACTAGAAAATGGATACAAAAGAATAAATGCTACTCAGCAATGACAAAGGGCTATTAATGCATGCAACCATGTGAATAGATCTTAGAAGCATGCTGATTAGTGAAATAAGATTTACACAAGAGATTGCACACTGTATGATTCCATTTATTTGAAATTTTACTATAGGAAAACTAATTTATGGTGAGAAAAACCAAAAGAGTGGTTGTCCTTAGGGGATGGGAATGGGATTGATTGGGAAGGAAGATGAGGAAACTTTTTGGGATAAAATAATGTTCTATATAACTATAATAAATCAGTGTGCCTGATCAGGGAGCTCAATTTAAATCACTAAAGTGCTGGGAGTCATGCTGTATCGGTGACACTAAAAACTGTATAATACTTACTAATTATTTTTTTTCAGTTTATCATTTAGTTAGTTTTCAAAAATGTTTCTTTTCAAAAATTAATGAGAGACTTTTTATTACAAAACAACTTCAAATAATAAATGTAGAAGGAATTATACAATTAGAAAAAATATTATTTTGCAACCCACAATGTAATTAATTTGGGTGATGCTTATTAATGATTATTAAAGCCATTGGGTGAAAGGATATTGGATAACAGGACATTCGCATGATCTCAAAATATCAGGCCACAGATTACATACTGATTATAAAAGGGAACAGATAGCTAACATTGGAGAAATCTGGTATTAACAACATTAAACAAGTAATCAAACTTAGCATCATGTAGAATAAAATGAACTGATTACATGTGAACTTGATATGATGCAATAGAAAGCACACAACATTGTCTATAGATTTTTCTTGCCAAAAACAGGTAACCTGAATCTAATCATGATGAGACAACCTGCCATACATGGTCTGAACTCTTTAAAAACATCACTTTTATAAAAGACAAGGAGGGCTATTCTAGATCAAAGAAAGCTAAAGAGATATAACAATCAAATACAATAAGCAACTCTTGAATGGATCCTAGATTTAAAAATAAAACTAAAGAACGATGTGGAAGAGCGGGATAAATTTTACAGACTATTAGATAATATTTATTTAACAATGTTAAATTCATAGATGTGACATTGTTATTGCGGTTATTTAAGGTAATTTCCTTGTTCTCGGGAAATACATGCTGAAATGTTTAAAGGTAAGGCTCCACGCTATTTGAAACTTTATTTCTGAAAGTTGAACCTGTAATGGATAATAGATAGATCATAGAGAAATAAAAAGACAGCTGCCTAGATCAACTTTGGCAAAATGATAATAACTGGTGAATGTAAGTTAAGGACATACCTGCTCTCCTTCCAACTTTTATGCAGGTTCAAAAAAATTGGCAGAACTATCATTTCACTTTTAGCCACGATGGGGTACCTGGTACCACACTAGCCCTCCCTCTGTAAGTAACTGAAATTTGGGGGGGGGGGGGATAGAACAATTATTTTCAGATATTACATAATAGGCAGCACAGGTTATGATCGCCGGCAGAGGGGACCCATGGGGGGTGACCCTAACCTTCTGCCAAGCGGCACCCCCAGGCTGCAGCACAGAGGCCTGAAGCAGAGCCTGGCAATCTCGCTCGGTTCAGAGCTGGGTGCTGTGCAAGTGGCTGGAAGTTGTGAGGCCGATACCAGAAAATGGAGATCTATTCAAAGAATAAGCTCCAGGAATCCACAGAAGGGTCGCAATGGGCCCTTAGCTGAATCCTAAGCTACCTACGGGCATGGCAGAAAACCGCCATTAAGGATCCATGAGCTAAAAGGAAATTCCAGAATTTCCAAAGGACTGGAAGTCATTCAAAGTCTGAGGAACCCTCCAGAAGGGTTGGCTGAACGTCATGAGCATCCAGATGCGGCTGAGAGGCAAACCCAAGGTGTGAGGCCCCTTCGGCTCTAGAACAAGCACAACTCTGCGCCTGTCCTAATAAAGCCTAAAAAGAAGCCTCAAAAAATCCAGCTGGTGCGCAAGTAACCTAATTACCTGCCAGGAAACAATCAATATGCCTTAAAGGCAGATAATAAACCTTAGACGCTCGGAAATATAGCATTCAGTTTCCGAAAGGTAATAATAAGGAAAGATGCTGGACCTGTGAAGAAACGTGGAAATGTGACTTAAAATCAGAAGAAATCGATCAATCAATAAAAATGACCTGCAGATGCCATACATGTTAGAATGAGCAGAAAGTAAGTTTAACACATCTATTATAAATGAGTTCAAGGATTTACAGGAAAAATGGACATAATGAATCAACAGAGAAATCTGAACAGACAAAAGGGAATTACTAAAAAAATGGAAAGTACAAAACTGAAATAAAAAAAAATCAATAGATGGGTTGAACAGCAGATTCAGCACTGACAAAAGATTAATAACCTTGAAAATGGGGCAACAATACTACACAAATTAAAGCTCAGAAAGAAATAAAGGCTAAAAAAATCAAAAGAGTCCCAGTAACCTGAGTAACAGTAATAAGCATTCAAATACACATGTAATAAGTTAGTTTTCCCAGGATGAGAGGACAGATTTGGGACAGAAAAACATGTTTGAACAAATAATGGCCAAAATTTTTCCAAATTTTATGAAAAGAAAAAAAAAAAAAAATTCAAGAGTCTAAATAAACCTCAAGCAGGATAAGCGCAAAGAAAATCACATTTAGGGACATCATAATAATATTGCTTGAAATTTAATATATAGAAAAAAGACAAATTATATGTAGAAGATCAATAAGAATGTTGCTTTCCCATCTGAAACTATGGAATCCGGCAGACAATGGACTGACATGTGTAACCTTTTGGAAAAAAACACTATTCCACTAGAATTTGATATTCAGTAAAAATGCCCTTCAAAAGTGAAGGCAAAGAGACACAGCAGCGTGGGACAGACTGAGGGATGTCAGAGGGAAGGGGGTGGGGAGCGGGTGGGAGAGATTAATCTAAGAACTTCTATGTTTATAAGCATAACCCATGGACACTGACACTGGTCTGGGGAAGGCCTGGGGTGGGGTGGGAGCGAGGTGGAGGGGACCAGTGGGGGGAAAGGGGACATCTGTGATACTTTCAACAATAAAGATAAATTAAATAAACAAAAACAAAACCTTAGCCCACTGCCATTGGAGAAAGGGGCTGTGCAAAGGGCGACAATCATCAGTTCCATTTTCAATTTCATTTTATCTAAATGCTACTTCTAGATTTTACTGTAAATGGAAAACAAAATTAAACATGTTCTGCTCCTAGGTTAAAAAAAAAAAAAAAAAGTGAAGGGAAATTATAGACATTTTCAAATCCAGTGGACCTATACCACAAGAAAGGAATGATACCAGCTGAAAAGTCAGAGCTACAAGAAGTAATGGCCTTGGAAAGATAATTGTTTAAAGTAATAGCGAAAACAGTAACAGCAGCAGCAATGCATTGTGTTGGATAACTGTGTACAGCAGTAACAAAAAGTGAAAAAAATAAACGGTAGTATGATATAGCCAGGTTCTTACATCCTACGTGACATGACAGGCCGTCGGTGAGTGACAGCAGCCACTAAAAACTTAAAGCAAAAGTATAAAAGGTCACAGAGAAGATAAAACTGAATTAAAAAAAAAAATTCTTGCTTAACCTAAAAGCAGGCAGGGGAGGAAGAAAAAAAAGAACATATGGGACAGGTAGCAAACAAACAGTAAGAATTGTAGCCAGGTTTATCAATAACTAAATTAAATGGAAATTGATGAAATATTCTAATTAAAAGGCAGAGATGGAGTTAATAAAAAAAAAAAAATGAAGACACAACTATATGCTGTCTAAAAGAGATACTCCTTAACTATGAAGACAGAAATATGATTATAAAACAAAAGATATGCCACGTAAACCCTAGTCACACAGAGCTGGAGTGGCTATAAAAATATCAGAAACAGTCATCTCAGTACAGAACTGTCACTAGAGAAAAACAGATATTTTGTGTTATTAAAAGTGTCAGTGTGTCAAGAGGACACAATATTCTCAAGTGCACATGTTCCTAATAACAGAACTCCAAAATACATTAAAAAAAAAAAAACAACTTGCAGAACTATAGAAAGTAATAGATACATCCACAATCATAACTGCAGGTTTTAATACTCCTTTCTCAATAATTGCTAGAACAACCAGGTAGAAAGTCAGTCAGGATACAGATGATCTGAATAACACTGTGAACCAAGGTAACCAAACTCATATTTATAGAACACTATATTCAGCAGTGGACACTACACACACACACACACACACACACACACACACACACTCCCTCTCTCTCTCTTTTCAAATGCGCATGTAACATTCATCACCCTAAACCATATTCTGGTCTTTATTACAATTCTCAATAAATAGAAAATGTTTGAAGTCATACAGAGTACATGCTTTGATCATGGTGGAATTCAAATATAAAGCAGTAGAAATCAACACCAAAAATATATATGGAAAATCTCCAAATACTTAGAAATTTAACAATAGATCTTTAAATAACCCATGGGTTAAAAAGAAATTATGAAAAAATTAAAACATTTTGAAATGTATGGCAATAAAAACGCAACGCACCAAAACTTGTCAATACCTCCAAGAGAGAAACTGATAGTTTTAAATATGAATTTTAGAAAATAACAAAGTTCAAAAAGCAATGACCTAAATTTATTTTTGAAAGAACTATAAAAGGAGAATAAATTAAAACTCAAACAAGTGGAAGAAAACTTTGTAAAGACAGAGCAGAAATCATAAGACAGAAAATAAAGTAAATCAAACCCAAATTGATTTATACAAAAAGGTGAGTAAAATTGATAAACTCTACTTAGACTGGAAAAGGAAAGAGAAAAAAACACAAATTATAAATAACAAGCAAGAAAGAGAAAAATTTGTTCCAATCCTACAGACATTACCAGGATATTAGGGCCCTATTGTGAGCAATTTGATGACAACAGATTTGAGAATTTGAAGAAATGGACAATTTAATTGAATGATAAAAATTACCAAAATTGACACAAGCTTTTCTAAAAATTGAAATATCTCTATGTTTAATAAATAAGCTGAATTGGTCCTTTTGTTTCCACGTGGCTTTATTGATAAATTCTATTAAATATTTAAATAAGCAGTAATACTAATATTACACAAATTCAATCAGAAAATAGAGTGACACTTCTTAACTCATTTTTTGAGGCCAAGAGTGTCCTACCAACCAGACAAAGATATTAGGGGAAAAAAAAACACTAATTTTTATGCATATTGTTAAGACGTTCTCAACAAAATATCCATAAATTGAAGTAACAATATATTAAAAGAATAAGGCATATGACCATGTAGGATTTATCTCAGGATTTGAAGGGTCAGATAACAAAAGAAAATCAATTAATGCAATTCTGCATTAATAGATGCAGAAAAAGCATTTGACAAAATCCAACACACATTTATAGTAAAAACTGTTTGGAAACTAGAAATAGAAAAGAAACTTCTTCAGTATAACAAAAGGCTAACATACAGGTAACATCAAACTCAGTGTCAAAAAATTAAACACATTTTTTCTAAAAATGGGAAGGAGGCCTGGAAGTCTGCTTTGGTCATTTTTAGTGAACACCTTACTGGAGACCTTAGCCATTTAAATAAGTCAGGGAAAAACAAAAATATTAAAAAGGAAAAAACTAAGCTGCCTTTATTTGCAGATGACACAATTTGACATGTAGAACATGCCAAGAAATTTACAAAAAGACTATTGGCCCTAATAGGGAAATTTGGCAAGTTCACATAGTACGAGTAAAATTACAGAAAGCAATTATATTTGTACACTAGCAATAACTAAAAATAAAATTAAAAATAATAACATTTACAATAGGATCAATAAGAGAAAATACTTAGCAATAAGCTCATTTAAATATGTGTAAGACCTCTACACTGAAACCTACAAAACAGTGCTGAGAGAAACTAAAGGAGACCTAAATAACTGAAAATATATACCATGTTTATGGACCAGAAGACTCAAGAGTATTAATATGCCAGTTCTCTCAAATTGATCTGTTGTTTCAATGTAATCTCAATTAAAATCTCAGCAGATTTTTTTTCCAAAATGGAGAAGCTATTTCTAAAATATATGTGGAAAAGCAAGGGACCCCAAATAGCCAACATAATCTTAAAAAAGGGTAAGTCAAATTTGTAGGACTTACAGTATCTGATGTCAAGGCTTACTATAAATTTACAGCTATCAAGACAGTGTGGTAGTAAGTTGGATACAGAAAAATAGATCAACAGAAGAGAATAGAGATCAGTTTAGATCTATACTTATACAGTCTATTCTACTTTAGAAAGATGCCAAAGCAATTCCATGGATAAAGAAAAGTCCCTACAACAAATGGTGCCAGAATTATTGGACATCTACATGAAAACAATGACACACAGACCCTGCTTTATACCATACACAAAAACCAATTCTAGATGGATTAAAGAGCTAAACATAAAAATCAAATTGTTAACCATATAGAAGCAAATATAAGAGAATCTCTTCACAATGGTGTGGTAGACAAAATTTTCCTTGACAGTACCCAGAAATTACTAACTTAAATTTAAAAAGAAAACAAAATAGATAAATTGGACTTCAAGAAATTTTAAAAAAACAAAGAAATTTAGAATCTTCTTTCCATCAAAAGATGTCAATGGAAAATAAATAGTCAAACTACAGACAGGGTGATTATAGCTGTAACACATAACTAACAAGCAGCTGAAATCCAATCTATATAAAAGACCACTTCACACTTGCCTGGCAAGGGAGAGGCCATGATCACGAGGGTGGTTTTCCCAGGGCGAGGTTTATCCATTGCGCTCCGGCGATGCTGACCCCTGGGATTTCCCCAGATGTGGGAAACCCGACTGCACAACTTGTGGTAGTGGGGGACTGCGTTTGTGCTCTCCCCTGAAAAAATAAATAAAAATTAAAAATGAATAAAAAAAATAAAAGACCACTTCAATGCAATAAAACAAAGCTAAAAAACGAAATACAATAAATGGGCAAAATTATTGAACAGACACTTCACAGAGAATGATATCCAAGCAGCTTAAGGAGCAGGGGTCTTTGGAATGCAGGAAATGTAACTTTACGCAAATAAAGCCTTCTTTCACGTCCCATCTTCCCATGCCAATAAGCACACAAAAGTGCTCAACATCATTAGTCAACAATCAATACAAATCAAAAATACGATGGAATACAACTACATACTCACCAAAATGGCTAACGTTTAAAAAACCGACACCACCAAATGTGGGCAAGCATGTGGAACAACTGACAATCTCAAATACTGCTGGTGGGGGTTTAAAATGTTAAACTACTATGACAAGTTTAGCAGTTTCTTATGAAGTTAAAAATACACTCTCCTTATGACCCAGTAATTGTGATGCCGTTGTAATTTAACCTGGTTGTTATTTAACAGGAAAGGAGGAAAGGAAATACTAGACATAGGCATGCCAGCTACACAGCTTGGCCCAAAAGCTGCATTTAACATTCTCCAAGTCTGTTCTCTGCTGATTGATGGGGAAAGAGACTAGACAAAGGCAATTTAGACACATGCCCAGTAAGGTCTGAGTGACCTGGGAAGGTGTCTACCTGCTTGACCACCAATCAAACCTGCAAGTCAGTGAACAGAATAGGCATGGCCACTGCAATGCGTGAAACCTGAATATTTAAACTTCCAAAGGACAGAAGCTCCCTCCCTTCTCTCTCTCACACGCACTGGGCCTTCTTGGCTCTCCCCTGGTAGGGGGATGCGGTCCCCTGTTGGGCTCCACACATGGGCTGATAGACTTTAATCTGGCCTGAATGCTGAAATACTCCCGTCCAACGTGGAGCAGAGAACTCTGGACACTGGCCCTGTTTCTGGCTCTGCTGGAACCCCAGCTGCACCTTTTCCAGGACTGGCTTAAGGAGCAGGGGACTTTGGAACCCGAGAAATGTAACTTTATACAAATAAAGCCTTCTTCCACGTCCCATCTTCCCATGCAAATCTTAGAAAATTCATTTTCTGGATATATCGCAAGAACCTCACTCCCACGAGTGACTGGGGAGTTTAATTCTCCAGTAACAATCTCACTCAGAGGAATTGACTCAAGAGAAATGAAAACATAAATATCCACAAAAAGCCTTCTATAAGAATTTATTTTGTTGTAGATTTATCACAATAGGCAAAAACTAGAAACAATTGAAATTTCTATCGAGAATAAATTAATTATGATATATTTATACATGAGAATTTTATGCAACAATAAAAAGAAATGAACTTCTAATACATGCAACAACATGGATTAATCTTCAAAACCTTATGAGTACCAAAAGAAACCAGTCACAAAAGAGTTCATGCTATATGACAGAGAGTCTAGAACAGGCAAGGCTAATATATGATGAAAGAAATCAGAAAAGTTCAAGGTCGGGGACTGATTGGAACAAGGCACAAGAAAATTTTTCTTTTTAATGTTTGGAGGTCAATATATTCTATATATATGGGTGTGTGGGTGATAGAAAGCTTTTGTCAAAAATGATTGACGTATACATTGAAGATCTCTGTCTTTCGCTCTATGCAAATTAGAGCTCAATGGAAAAAATCTGGAGCACAAAACAAGGAAAAGCAAAGGAGTTGGTGATGGGAGTGAAGAATATAAAAATAATGATAAATTAAAAGTAGAATGTGAAACCTTTCTACTTATTCCTAATGTTGTTAGATCACACATTTTTAGTGCACTATTAAAGGTACTTCCCGCTGTAGGGTTAGACTTGAGGTCAGGTTCAGACCTTAAACCCAATTTTGTCCTAAAATCTTTATTTCAAACAGTGTTTCTGGGGAAGCAACACTTGTCCATAAGTAAAGCATGGAAGTACTGATAAAATCTCCAGAAGAGAAGATATTTATTTTAATAATCAAAGAGCTGCTCAGTTTCTAATGAGGGTCCTAAAACTTTTTCAATATTGCATAAATTGTCTCATGTAGCTCAGTCTAGCTGGTGAATCTTTCTAATTTTATAACTCCCAAGTGAAAATTTAAAAAAGGCAAGTCTTATTATACATACAAGATACACTTTTTGGTAGTTAATGACGCCTGAAAAGATGGCAGTTCAAAATGTAACAAGAAAATAAATGAAACCTGAATTTGGAACTCACAAAATGTTCCCAAGGATATGTTGAAAATTTCAAGGCACTTTGAACCTTGATCATATTATAAATACCTAATTTCTATCATAGTCACTGTGCTAAATATCTCCAAAACAATTTATAATTCTGATGGATTAAGACTATTCTTAGAAACTTTGTTTACGTTTCAAAATCCAGTTTGATTTTATGCCAAAATAGCGAGCATATATTTTGCCACTTGGGGGAGGCTGAAATTGGAAGATGATACACACCATGCCATTAAAGACAAAAATATATTGTAGGATAGCTTCACTACAATAATTTGTCTCTTATACAGCATTTTATAAGCTGATGGAACAGCTGTCAATCACCAACATCTACAAATCTATTTGATTTATGACTCTCAGTTAAGAACATGGAACTTTCATCCAACACTTTAAAAAAGATGAAGTGTCTTAGGGAAAAACACTTTGTGTAGAACCTGCTTCAAATATTTGAAGAAGGGAAAGAGAAAGCCTGAAGTGATAAAGTCTCTGCTTTCTTCACAGGGCCTACCAGATTTGTTATTTCCATGTTTTCTGCAAGAGTTTAATTGAACTGCATTGTTTTGACTTTTCACATCCAATTAACATCCTCTACAAAGTGTGAACTCACAGAGCCTGGCTTGGTAGTTTCATACTTAACAGGAAAGTTTCTTCATGTCTATTTTGAAATAATTTAAATGAAGATGCCGTAGGTATCAAGTTGCAGTTGAAAGAAATGAGTACCAAATGGCTTAAGTTTACTTTTATTAGAGTGAGGTGCTTGAATTTAATTTCACTAAAAAACCCATCTCTCCCTCTCTGCTATTTTGAAATACATATATGTGTTTGGTGTTTTGATTCTAGAGCATATTAAATAGGGTGCACTTAAAAATACAATGCTGCTGTATCTAAAACACCATTAGAAAGATAATTTTATTTGTGAAAATGTAGTAGGTAGTTAGAGAGGGGTGAGCAGAGTAGGAACAATAGGCCAGGTACAGAAGGTCACCAGGGCAGAAAGCCCTGAGTGCCTAGCAAGAAACAATTGTAAGGTGGGATATCGCCCCCAGGGTTACTTTTCTTTCCCTTGCATATTGCTGGTCATGTGCTTCAGATCCTCACACTATCTTTCATCCCCTGGCATGTTGCCAGCCATGCAATCGACCTTCTTAGAGGTAGAGCAAAGGAGACCAGAGAATAGCCTCAAAAGATCCCCATATGAGCCCTTGCACAAGCTCTCCCTTAAGCACTGAGCCATAGAGATAACATCTTGGTCTCAGTTGTGTTTCAGCTCCAGGCTAAGAAAAGCAGCAAGGCCAGGCAGGGTGACATCGTGGCTGACATCAGGACCAGCTGTTATGGCTAATGACCCTTGCCCTGGCACCCACCAGCCAGTGGAGACCATGACCCTGAAAAGACACACCTAGAAAGCTGGTGAATATTCTATTGGAATCCTCCCCTGAGACCTCCAGATAAAACCCTTCAAGACCAAGAATCCAGCGCTGCTCTCTCTCTGAACGATGCTTGAGACTTTCTCCATCTACTTCCCCCAGGCATGTATATCCCTGCTTTCTTTTCCTAAACTCCAAGGGCCCTCTTTTTTCTCTGTAACTTGCTTCCTAAGCCTATGCATCCCAGCCAGCTCACCTCTTCCACAGCTCACTTCTTCTACCTGTGACTTTCTAAATAAACTTTTGCTTCTACTTGAGTCTTGGTTCTGAATTCTTTCTTAGTCAGAACTCAAGTACCGAGGCTACTGGTAATATTCTGGTGCCATTTCCCCACCAACAAAAATATGGACTTGTTCCAGCATAATATTTCTTCCTAGCTTACTTTACACCGTATGCTATACATCAACAAAATAAGACATTGCATTTTCTACAACCAGGTTATTATTGGTAAAGAGATTTCTTTAGTTCTGAGAAATGTTAGATGGAGGCTCTTCTACCACACAGCTGTACTTTGTAAATAAGAAAAATACTTGATATGGTCATTCACAATTTAGAGGATCATAAAATCCTTCATAGTTTTATCTTACAAATGTAAAATAAATGAGTCTGAACCTTGTCATTTACATTTACAAAAATCAAATGCACATAATCACACTGTTCTGAATTGACATGAAATTCTGAATCTCTTTTCCTTTTTACTTACTGATGGCATAAGAAGCTACTCCTATAATGGTACGTGATTCAGTATATACCTCCCAATCTTTTAGCAACATGGCTCAAGTTGATCCACAAGATAGGTTATTTTGTTGAAATTGTTAAACAATAAAAATTCAACCAGGTAAACTTAAAGATCTAATTGGCTTTATTGAACAATCCATGAATAGGGCAACACCCCATCTAGTAAACAGAAAGGTGCTCCGGGAAGCTGTACAAAATAGCAAGTTTTACCGGCAGAAACTTGGCAGGACAGGAAAGTTATTAGCAAAAGGAAAGAAAGGATTGTTTCAGGCAAGGGCACCTTTCTTTGGGAAAAGAGAAGCTAAGGTCTTATCAGCAAATGACCTCAATAGTATTGATGAGGAAATTCCAGACTGATTGGTTTAAGGTCACATTCCTGGGTGGGGCTGAAAGGGTAATTAAGCCTTAGTTTGCTGTCCAGGGGACAAGCAACTTCACTTTGGGTCTGTTTTTGTTTGTTCATTTTTAACAATTCTCAGCTTTCATCAGACTCTCAGCCTAACTGAGAAAGGTGATCAAAATTTAAGGCATTTGCATCACACGCAGCTACCTCTTGGTAGGTCTCATGGCTTTTACTGCTTCTCTGTGTGACAGTCACAGGTGATAATTTGTCTTGCTTCCTCTCTGTGATTCTCACTCATGGCTTCCAGTTCACAACTGGAGAACCTGAGTGGATCACTTTCTTTGTTCCTTTTTTGGTGTTTCCCTTGTCTGGCTGTTGTGACTTCAAACATACATTTAAAGCTTTTGAGAGTATACAGTGTGCCAGTGACATTAT
The DNA here is from genome assembly GCF_054644295.1 of Miniopterus natalensis. Classification (NCBI taxonomy): domain Eukaryota; kingdom Metazoa; phylum Chordata; class Mammalia; order Chiroptera; family Miniopteridae; genus Miniopterus; species Miniopterus natalensis. The sequence continues at coordinate 31,202,523 of NC_142103.1, forward strand.
TATGATAACTATAAGCAGAATAATTCCCAGTGTTTGGAGTGCACTTTGGGTCCATAGTTCCCAAGACCCAAATCAATCAAAATCAGATAAGTCAAAGAAGGTCCCCGCTGAAAGAGTTACCGCTGTAAACCAGGTGGCTTGCTCTGTAATCTTATATAATTTAGTTTCAATTTTCCCAGAAGTATTAATCCAGGTGCAGAAGATGGTGTTGGTCATAGGTCAGATACCTCCTTGCTCAGCTAAAAAATAATCAAGGGCTATCCTATTATCAAGAACAACTTTGGCCAGATAGTCTAAAGATTTGGGGGTAGGCAGCTATTACTTTAACAGTAGATTAATATTAACAGCACCACTTATAACATTTTCAAGAGCTAAGGAGAGGTTCTGATTATAGCCTGATTTGTACTCATTCCCAGGGAAGTAGGGATTGCCTCCTAGTAGGTCCTTTCTAGAACAGGTAGGGGCACAGTCAGATTACAAAGAGGCATTGCTCAGCTACATGCCAGTCACTTAGACATTCCTAGGCTCCAGAAGAATGATAAACAGCACAAAGATAAATCCTGTTGGGGCACAAACTTCCACTAAGGTTGCCCTGTTCATGAATTCATCCACAGGAAGTAGTGCATTTGCCCCCTCAAGCCAGGGGTCAGTTCGGTTTCTCTCAGCCTGAAATAAAAGTTGTTCTAAATTCCAGAGGTGTCCCTTTCCAGTGGCCTGGGAGATACGAGTGAGGGCTTCATGTTTAGCTAAAGTAGGAAAACTTGATCTGGCGTCTTGGGCAGAAGCAGTGTACTTGGGTGTCAGTTACTTGTCTTCCTTTGCAATTTGATTTGAAGGTCTTCAGCGTCTGCACAGGATAGTATGTCAGGTAGACTCTTCTTCAATTATGAAATATGCACCCAGCCCTGGCTGCTGTGGCTCAGTTGGTTAAGTGTTGTCTCATGCACTGAAAGGTCACTGGTTCAATTCCCCATCAGGGCACAGGCCCAGTTTGTGGGCTCCATCCCCGGTCCGGGTGCACGTGGGAGGCAACAAATCAATGTTTCTCTCTCACATTGATGCTTCTCTCTCCCTCTCCCACTCCCTTCCTCTCTCTGTCTAAAAATCAGTAAAAACATTTAAAAAATAAAAAGAAATATGCACCCAAAGCTCAAGCCTCCGAAGTTTGGCTGCACTCTGGCTAGCAAGGAGGACCTGGTATGGTAACGCACAGGGAGACTCGAGGGCAGTCTTTGATCTTATTGATTTCAAATTAGAAGGGTGGGAGAAAATCGGAAGCCTTAGTTCAGAGAGCCAGATATGTGAGATAAGAAGAGCTCAGGATCCAGTCCATTATACAGGTATAACAAAACCTCAAAGACAATAGGACTAAAATCTAATACAGACAAAAGGGTAAACATAACGGACATTTCTCTCTACATTTGCCCATATTTTTAAATATTTTTTTGATCAAAGATAATCTTAGTAAGTTGTTAGTATGAAGCTTGGCCTGATTATTTATATTGACTATATAAGTTCTTTTTAAGGCTGCTTTGCTGAAACATGGTAAGCAAGGTACCAAGCCATTTTGTCCAAAGGAGTTTATTGGCTACATAAACTCACCCCTAGTTCCTTAAAACGATCTGGTCATTTTTGAGACTTTGCATATCTCTCTCCAGTCACAACCTTGGTAACACAGCTCATATTTTCAGTTGCTTCTTGCTACAAGAAGGACAGGTTTTTATTAAACTCATGAAAAAATATATATATTTAAGAGTTTCCGAAATCTGGAGGGATCAGGTAGAGAGAAAAAGTAAATGTTTCATTTTTGTTTACAAAGATATATTTCCCCAAATTGCTGTGAGTCATAGATAGCTTAAGAGGAAAGTTTTCCTTAAAGTCTTTTGCATGAATCACTCCCTGTGAAGATTAGCACTTTTGCTGGAACACCTTGATGAAAGCATCAGAGTGATTCCATTTTTGTCAAGACTTAAAAATGGCCATGGTTCAAGATCTGCTGAGCATTCATTACCGTTCAATTGACAAGGAAGTTTGCTCATTTCTGTGACGTACATTTTAAGATAATAACCAGAATTGTGACTGATAACATTCCATCAAGATATAGCAGGTTTCCAAGAATTTCACAGAATTTCTGAAACACATAACATTTATCAATACAGAAGCAACAAACAGAAGACAGTGTTAGTACTCTTACTTGAAATGTAATTTACCATCAAATAAGCCTAATTAGTTTGACATTTCCCTTTTTATAAGGAGGGAGAACAAAGCCTTTGAAATGTCCCAACGGCCCTCTTAAAAATGTCAAAGTTGTGGTGACAGAAGGTGAACACACAATACAATACACAGATGATGCATTATAGAATTGTACGCCTGAAACCTGTATAATTTTATTAACCAATGTCACCCAAATAAATTCAATAAAAAAATATTTTAAGTGTCAAAGTTGGTTCAGAGTCAAAAAGATTTTATTTAGAATTTGATTTGGGGGAAGTTTGTTAAAAATATCAGAGATCTATAAAAGACATGAACAAATATGATCAGAGGGCACTGTGAAATAATGCTTAGTTATCCACTTAACCAAAGTGACAATAGATAATGTTAAGGACAAATATGTGAAGTTAAATAGTTGTAAAAAATATAAAAATAAATAAAAACACCTTAGCTCTTTTTTTTTTTTTAACCCTCAATCGAGGATGTTTTTTCTATTTCTTTTTCAGAGAGAGTGGAAGGGAGAGAGAGAAACATCGATGAGGGAGAGACACATCGATTGGTTGCCGCCCGCATGCGCCCTGACCAGGGCTGGGGATCGAGCCTGCAACCGAGGTACTCGCCCTTGCTTAGAATTGAACCCAGGACCCTTCTGTCCGCAGGCCGACGCTTTAACCACTGAGCCCAACTGGCCAGGGCACCTTAGCTCTTTTAATAAAAAATTTTCAGCCTTCTGAACAGAGGAAATTATTTTGGCAAAACAAAGAATTCTTGTTTCCCAAGCAGATTATTTTTAAAAGTTATGTCTTTTACAATTTCTTATCAAGAACAGATCAATAGTCCAAGAAAACTTTGTCTTTTTCAACAGATAGAAAACCCAGTTGAAATTTTGCACCTATTTATTTTTTATATTAAAACTAATTTAATTAAATTTATTTCAATGCTTAGTCATTCCTGACCACACATAAAGTTATTGTCTCCTTATTTATAGTAGTTTTAATTACATACATTAAAATTTTTAGCTCTTATAAACCTTTAATATCGAGTGAGATCTAAAAATTAAGCAATTATAAACAGTTTTTTACATTAACATTCTCTGGATTGATAGACTTGTAAATATATCTTATAATTTCTAGAAACATATGCTGTATCAGAGAAAATTTCTCAGCATGGCACAAAAAATATTTACTAATAGACTCATATGTCTTTAATTCCATTGTAAAAGGAAACAAAAAGTGGGTAGACTTATATTAAGTAAATAATGTTTCAGTACTTTATTTTGTTTGGAAATAATCTATATAGTCAATTAATTTGACTTAACTCATCATTTAATTTAACTCAGCAAAACTTTAAGGTTTCAGATTTTCCAAAAGATTCAGTGAAATTATTTTAAAAGTTTACTTAGAAATTATCTAACATTCATTTAATCTCCCTCTTTTCAAAAGTTAGGTTTAAATTACTTATAAAAATTTTATTATGCCAAGTTATTTTTCTTGCTGACAAATATTTTGTAGATATTTAAACATTTATAATTTTTGTTTCTCAGGTTTTTTCATCATTAGGAGGGTTTTTAAATATTTCTTTCAGATGTACAGCATAGTGGATAGACAATTATATAATATATGAAATGATCCCCTGATAATTCTAGTACCCGCATGGCACCACACATAGTTATTGAAATATTATTGGCTGTATTTCTGATGCTGTACTTTATATTCCTATGACTATTTTGTAAATTCTTTCTCCCTTCACCTTCTTTTCAGCCATCTCCCCACCCCTTCCCATGTGGCAACCCTCAGTTTTTTACTGTATCTATGAGTCTATTTCTGTTTTGTTTGTTTATCTTGTTCTTTAGATTCCACATATAAATGAAATCATATGGTATTTGTTTTTCTCTGTGTGACTGTTTTCACTTAGCATAATACCACCTAGATCCATCCATGTTATTGCAAATAGTAAGATTTCTTTTTTTTTTTTTTGATAGCAAAGTAATATTCTATTGTATATATGCACCAAATCTTCTTTATCTAATTGTCTATTGATGGGCACTTGGGCTGCTTCCATATATTGGCTGTTGTAAATAAAGCTGCAATGAACACAGGGGTGCAAATTAGTGTTTTAGATTTCTTTCTTTTTTATAAATTTATCTTTATTGTTGAAAGTATTACAGATGTCCCCTTCCCTCCTCACCCCCCCATTGATCCCCATCCACTTCAGATATATTTCAAGAAGTGGAATTGCTGGATCATACTACAAGTTATAGGAAACAAAACAACATGTTATTGGCATTAAAACAGACACATAGACCAATGGATCAGAATAGAGAGCCCAGAAATAAACCCACACCTATATGGTCAATTTATATATGACAAAGGAGGCAAGAATACACAATGGGGTAAAAACAGCCTAGCCAATAAATGGTGTGGTGAAAACTGGACAGATACATGCAAAACAAAATTAAACTAGACCACCCTCTTACATCATATACAAGAATAAACTCAAAATGGGTTAAAATTTAAGTGTAAGACCCAAAGCCATAAAACTCCTAGAAGAAAATGTAGGCGGTAAACTCTGACATTGCTCTTTGTAATATCTCTCTTTGGGCAAGGGAAATGAACAATAAAAAATGGGACTACATCAAACTAAGAAGTTTTTGCACAGCAAAGGAAACCATCAACAAAATGAAAAGACAACCTGCTGAAGATATTAGTCAATGATACATTCAATAAGGGGTTAATATCCAAAATATATAAAGAGCTCATACAACTTAAAATTAAACAAACGAACAATCTGATTAAATGGGCAGAGGACCTGAATAGACATTTCTCCAAAAAAGTCATACAGGTGGCCAAGAGACATATGAAAAGATGCCCAATGTCACTAATCATCAGAGAAATGCAAATTAAAACCACAATGAGATGCCACCTCACACCTGTCAGAATGGCCATCAATAAATCAACAAACAATAGGTGTTGGTGGAAGGGTGAAGAAAAGAAAACCCTCATGCACTGTTGGTGGGATTGCAAATTGGTGCAACCACTATGGAAAAGAGTATGGATTTTCCTTAAAAAAATTAAAAATAGAACTTTACCTTATGACCCAGCAATTCCACCTCTTGCTGACAAATTTTGTAATATGAATTTATTTGACTAATAAAACCCAGGTAGGATAAAAGTTCTAAGTTTTCATTGCTCAAAGTTTACAGCTCTAAAGATATGTCTGTTTTAATTTTATATCAAACTTAAACTAGCTTTAATACCAAACATTTTCCCAGATCATGTGAACCTGAAATTCATTTGGGTTAGTTTTATTATATTTCTGAGTAATTTGCATAAGTGCTTTTCATTAAGCCAATTAAATAGATTTTATTTTACAAATTAATTTTGGCAATACCATCTGAAGGGTCCATATATAGATGAACATAGAGAGAGACAGGGAGACCTCATAGCTTCCATTCTGAAAATTTAACCATGAGGTAAGTATGATAAAGCAAAATTCACTAGAAGTTGGATCTATTTAAATGACCTTTCCCTCTTTCTTTTTCTGATAAAAATTACCTTCCTGATGTTTGTATTTTAAAGGATAGCCTAGATAAGAGTTTACATTTACATCTCAAAGTCACAAAAATACAAATACAAGTTCCTCCAAGAAGGATCTCTGTTACTTCAGGTCAGAATTTTTAACCTACAAGCCCTTGAGAAAAATAGGGGAGGTCCTGGATTGGTAAAAGGAATTGGTAGACTTTGAACTGTTTTCTATTTCTCAAAGAATTGAGTTGTCATCTAAATGATATCAAAGGACTGTCATACCCATCCACCGATGTTGAAATGTTTTTCTTTCTTTCTGAGTGCATTTAGTTTATGAGAGAAGGCCTAAAAGAATGTTAGAGGGCTTTGAATATCAGCTTCCAAATTGGGCAAATTTTAGATCATAAAGTTATTAAATCCTTTCAACTATCTCATCAGGTTTCAGCTGGGGAAAACAGCAAGCATTTCTGGCAGCATTAAACAACCTGATGGACTTAAGACGAGTCACTAGAGCTTGAGTCACTTCCAATGATAGTCAAAAGAAAGAACCAACAGCCTGCATGTCCCAGTCAGGCAGAAAGCCAAGTTAAGTTCTTAGGACATAAAACAAAACAAGCAAGAAAGCAATATCTACCCCTGGGAGAGAAAGAATCAATAACAAATTGGTCTGGATTTGGAAAGGAAGGAACCACATGAAATTTTATTTTCCTCTCTGGACTAGTCTCAGGAGGCAACCCATTTACAAAAATTTGAGGATGATCCCTGGGTTTAAGAAATTCTTTAACTACAACCCTTAGTTCAACCTTAGACCAAGGAATGAAAGATAGCCACAAAGAGTCGTCTGTAGCCTCAGATGGTCATATTTTGAAAAGGAGGTATTTCATATTCTCGAGTGGAATAGCAACGCAGATGGGGCATCACTAGAATGGATATCAAATAGAGGAGAATAGGAGGGGGCAGTAGAAGTTACATCAGTCTTCTAGCCTTTTGTTTTAAGTACCATTTTGCTCTTGAATTTTTCATTAACTTTCGCAATGAATCTTTCAATTAAGTTATTTTGGAATTTTGAAGCTTTTTGAAAACTTCTGAGTGCCAATTAAAATAGACACCCCATGCCTGGCCGGCATGGATCAGTTGGTTGGGCATTGTCCCATGCATTGACCAAAAGGTTGCTGGTTCGATTCCCGGTGAGGGCACATGTCCAGGTTGCGGGCACAATCCCCAGTAGGGGGTGTGCAGGAGGCAGCCAATTGATGTTTCTCTCTCATCGATGTTTCTGTCTCTCTCTCCCTCTCCCTTCCTGTCTCTCTAAAAATTAATAAAGACATATTTTTAAAAAATTAGACACCCCATTCTCTTTGTTCAATTTGGGACCCCTTGCCCCTAAATTAACTTCTTAAATAATCTTGTCTAATAAGAATGTTCCCTATAATGACCACTGTAATTCTACATTGTTTTTAGTAAAATTTTGCCATCTTTCTAGATATCTGCAGCTTCCTGGACTATAGATCCTAAGCATAAAATAAATAGGTGTCCTGAAAGGTGGTGTGCCCAACTCTTTAGATATGAAGGATCTCATTTCTTTACCTACCGTTCTGTGTTTCCCAGAGCCAACCTAAGGCTTAATAGGGTCTATCACAGGAGACTTCTTGAGGTGGCAAGTGCTCTAACAAGTTTTAAATACTTGGCCCATGCCCACTAATATATGTGTCTTTTTTTTTTTTTTACATTTGAGATTTCCAATATCAACTAGCCTTTAAATTAAACAAAATTTTATTAACTTGATGACTCCCACTGGCCTCAATCCAGCTTAAATTGGACCCAGTCCTGAATCAGGTTCCATTTTCAAGTTGAATCCAGTCCAACTCCAACCAGTGACCACGAAAAACTCTCAGTGTGAGAATTGTGGTACTAACATTTACCTACAAAAAACAAACATATGCAGCTTAACACATCATCAGTAGCCAAAAATATGTTACTATGGACTGGCCAATAGGAGGCCTTGCACACTATCAGCAATCCCCAGGGTGGAGTAAATCAGCAGATTCCAGTGAATGGGGACTGAGGGCTGGAACAAGGGAAAGGATTAGACCAGCAAACCCCAGTAAATGAGGATTGCAGATTAGAACTTTGAAAAGGGATTCCAAACAACTGAGGAATTGCAGACTGAGCCAAAGGCTAGAAACTCATGTTTAACTATCTGCTGGCTCAAGCTGACCCACTAAGCCATGGACTGGAAAGCCAATTAGATTGGGAGTTTAACACAAGGAGAGCAGAGCTCAAAACTAAGAGGAACTTACCAACAACACTCAGTAACAGCAAAAAGTCAGTGAACTCAAAAGGGGGTTTATGCATACCGCACCTGTGTTTCTCATTGTCCTAAAATGCCATGAGAAATTCACTTTGGATCCCATGGCCACTACCAATTAATCTGTTAGAAAACAAAAATTCAACCAAGAAAACTTATAGATCGAATTGTCTTTATTAAATGATTTATTAACCAGGCAGCATCTCATCTAATACATAGAATGGTTCTTTAAGAAGTTGTAGGAAATTGAAGGTTTTTATAGGCTGAAATTGGGCGGGACAAGAAAGTTATTAGCAAAAGAAAAGAATGGATTGTTTCAGGAAAGAGCACCTCTTATTGGGGGAAGGACAGGCAGATTACTTTACTGGTGTTAATCAGGAAATTCCAGACTGGTTTAAGGTCACATTCCTGGAAGGGGCTGAAACTCTAATTAAGTTTTGGGTTGCAGTTCTAGGGGCAAGCAACTCCATTTGGGGCTGTTTTGTTTGTTTGTTTGTTTGTTTGATTGATTGACTGTTTGTTTTAAACATAACATTAGGTAAGTTATAAGCAAAAGAAATTGTAATTCAAGTCATACACTCAAGAGCCATATAATGATTGTGGACCTAAGAAACATGTAAACCTGTAGAGAATTTTTATCAGAGTTTTTGAGCCAAAACTGATAACAATTGCCAGGAAGAAAAATCTAAAATGTTCCGGAGAATAAAAGTTTTGTAGTTTCTTTTATGCATTTGGAATTAAGGAGGGAATATAAGGAAGATTACATGAAGGTGGAAGAAAACAAGGCAGGGATTGGATTACAAAACCATATGCTCTCTTAAGGGTGGTTATGCCTTCCAGGGGTATTACTTTTGGTATTTCAAAGGTGTATTAACCTACATGCACAAGAACAAAGTACAAGGCTGGCTTAAAAACCTTTCAGTAAATAAGTTATAGGCCAGGGGCATGACTACTCACCACGACCTGCCAAGTTAGGAACTTATGATTTATTAAAGCACCCCTCTTATTTGTCTACATGATGTTTTGGTCAGCAACAGACTGCAAGTACAACAGTAGTCCCATAAGATTATAATAGAGCTAAAAATTCTATTTCTCTTTTAATGTCATAACCACCATAATATAGTGAAATGCATTATTAACATGTCTGTGCTGATGCTGGTGTAAACAAATCTACTGCAAGCCAGTCATATAAAAGTATAGCACAGCACAGCTGGGCGTGGCTCAGCAGTTGAGCATCGACCTAGGATCCAGGAGATTGCGGTTCGATTCCCAGTCAGGGCACATGCCTGGGGTGTGGGCTCGATCCCCAGCAGGGGGCGTGCAGGAGGCAGCCGGTCCATGACTTTCTCTCATCACTGATGTTTCTCTCTCTCTCTCCCTCTCCCTTCCTCTCTCGGAAATCAATAAAGATATATTAGAGAAAAAAAAGGTATAGCACATACTATTATGTACTTTATAATAGTAATAAACGACTATATTACTGGTTTATGTATTTATTATACTACACTTTTTATCATTCTTTTAGAGTGTACTCTTTCTACTTATTAAAAAAAAAACTTTGCTGTAAAACAGTATGTCCTGTTATACCAGCAGCAGCCTCATATATCTAGTGTTTATGGTCTCTTGACTGCATCATTTTCTCTTGTGCTTGATTTAGTCTCATGTTGTTTTATACAGCAACATGCTGTACAGGCTTGTAGCCTGGGAACAATAGGCTATACTGCACAGCCGAGGTGTGTAGTGGATTGTTCCAACCTAGGTTTGTGTAAGTGCGCTCTATGATGCTCACATAACGAAAAAATCACCTAACAATGCATTTCTCAGAATGCGTCCTCCTTATAAAGCAGCACATGGCCTACTTCATGTGACCAATACCTCAGAAAAGTTTAATAAAGAATAAATATTTAGTTCAAGAGAAATAATTTCTCTAGGTGACCTTTTTTTCATTTTTCCCATGCCAGTGTTAAAAATGGTGGAAAGTGACACTTAATTGCTTGAAAATCTTCATACTTATGCAATCTGAGATTCTAGAGGACTCTTACTTATATCTTGACCCCATTTAATACAGTACTATTATCCCTTGAGGCGTATAGGGATAGATAGGCATCATCAGAATCCAAATCTAAGGAAAAGATTCTGTCAGCAAAGTTGGAAAGAACCATTGTGTATAGATTATTTTTTTCTCTGGGATGAATATGTTCATACACACTACCATTTATGATACTAAGATTTAAGAGCTACAAAATAACAAAAAATAACCCATTTATTGGCAAAAAATACAATTAGTAAGTGCCAGTTTGCAAACTGTGAAAAGATAACACATATATACTTAGTTTTTCATATTCTGCAACTTTACAGCCATATACTCAGCACTTCCCAAAACCCCAGGGAGAGTTTACAACAGTGTACTATCAAGATTCAAGAAAAAAATAATGCTTTGGCTCAAAGACATAACACCTCACATAAGGCACTTCCTCAAAATAAAAAACCGAAGGACTTCTTTCTTTCTTTTTTAAAAAAATATGTTTTTATTGATCTCAGAGAGAGGAAAGGAGAGGGAGAGAGATAGAAACATCAGTGATGAGAGTCATTGATCTGCTGCCTCCTGCACGCCCCCCACTGGGGATCAAGCCCACAATCTGGGCATGTGCCCTGATCGGGAATTGAACCCTGACCTCCTGGTTCATAGGTCAACACTCAACTATCAAGCCATGCTGGCCAGGCCAAAGGACTTATTTCATTATTTGATATGGTGATTGGAATGCTGCACAATTCTCTATACTTATACTTTTTTTTTTTTTTGGCACTTAAGAAAATGGTATTCAAACATTTCAAAAATAACAGTGAAACTGTTACTGTCATAACTACTTAGTTAATATTAATAATACAGAGCAAAGGGGAGGCCAGACATTATAAGCCTGGTCATATGGGCAGCTTTGCCAGCAAGCTGCAGTTTCACACTCCCCAGGGAACCACAGGTCCATTCCTTGCAAATCACTGGGGGAAGGGATCAAACAAAGGGGAAGATGGGCACATGCACAGTGCAGTCAGGGACACCTAGGGAAGGTGCTTGTCTGTCAGTCTAGCCTGGAGGACAAAGATCATTGGGTAGAGTGGGTAGAGCCCCTAGAGGTGTGCAAAATCCTGAAGCTCCTACTTATAACCCCAAGACAAAGAGTTCTCCCTCTTTTGCTCTCTTGCTTGCCTGTCCTTGCACTCTCTGGCTCCGTGATCCACACTTGCTGTGCACCTCCATAGCTATGTGGCTTTAGAAGCCACACTGACATTTGTACCCCACATGCAATGGATTGCAGCTGGGAACACAAGCTAAGCTAGCCAGATGCTGGACTGGACTGGACTGGGCTTTAATATGGAAAGAAGACTTGGGGCAATGGCTTTACTAAAGTCTTGGCTGCACTTCTTCCATGGTGAGATGGAGGGAGCTAGGACGTTGGAGGGGAACCCCCCCTTAATGTTACCCCATCAATAAAGCTTTCCACAATACCTTATCCTCCTATGGGGGCCACAGAAAATTCTTCTTTCCTGGGCACCCCAAGAGCTCTACTTCCACCAGTAACATGTGGGGGCACAGAGGGCACCACACCAAAAACAAAACTTTTAATACATAAAATAATGTTCGAGTAGTGCCTTTGTTCAATAACTGAATATAAAACTGTGGAAAACTAAATAACATATGAAGAGCAGCTAAGAGCTGTCACTGGAAGAAATTGAAGTAAATGCTGAAGAAAAGGATGAGTTGTGTCAAGGTCCAAGCCATGTATTCTCAGAGAGGCCATAAACCCGGGAAGCATGTGGTCCAGTTTCCAGAAAAAAATCCTCCTAATCTTGCAGTCCTCACCCCGATATGGCCAAAGTTGCTTTGGAAACGACAAGGAGTGATTGTGCAATATGAATCTCTGTCGGAGGGCTGTGGCCATAACATTCTGGGTCAAGCCAGCACACTCAAAATGCCTCCTATCAAAATAGCATGCTGGCAACATGATGCCCGATAAAACTGAGAAGCTGGAGTTGTGCTTGTGAAAGCACTGCAGATTCATAAACAATTCACTTTGTTCTTTGATTTCCCAAAGTAAGTGGAGTAGGTCTCAGAGAGGCTAGGAAGCACCGATACCCGAGAAAAATTAAGGGAGAGAAATGACACAGAAGGGGCAGAATAAAAAATAAGCCGGAAAGATTTTACCAAAGAGTCAGTGTGAGGACAAGTAGAAAAATATGGTACATTTCTAGTCTTGCCATCAGCAACAGCAGTAATCCCCACGGTCCCCCACATTTGTATTAAAGCTTCAAAACAGGATACTAAATCCTTTCACATGTTTTCTTAAAGCTGTGATAGTGACTCAAACAGAGAGCACTTCCTTACAGTTTGGGTAAGGACATTTAGCAACCTCACATCTATTAAGAATTTTAAAAGAAACCATAATCCTGCCTGGACTGTTTGGCTCAGTGGTTAGAGCGTCGGCTCGTGGGCTGAGGGGTCCCGGGCTCGACTCTGGCAAGGGCACTTTCCTCGGTTGCAGGCACGATCCCTGGCCCCAGTGGGGGCTCGTGCAGGAGGCAGCCAATCTCTCTGTCTCTCTCACATGGATATTTCTCTCTCTCTCTCTCTCCCTCCCTCCCTTCCACTCTCTCTGAAAAGCAATGGAAAAGGTGTCCTCGGATGAAGATTAAAAAAAAAAAGAAACCATAGTGCTACAGTATTTCTGTAGGTTTGAAGAATGAATATAATGAATGTAGATATGTTAAAAGAAAAAAAAGAGGGTGTTAAGGTTCAGCTTATCTCTTCACCTTGAGAAGTCCATGCCAGATTCAAATGGCTTTAATGATTCTCGTTTGTTTTTTCTACCAAATGACAAAATGTTATGGTAAGTATTAAAGATCTCTTCCACAAACTATTAGAATTACTTTGTGCTAGATTTGATTATGTTGTTGCTCATAAACATTCTATAAATCAGAAAAGAATCCTGAGTTGTTAGAGACAGCAGCACACCCATTTTTCATCTTAGATAAACTGCCCACTTATCTCATCTACTTTTGCTGCAATTCATCCTGCAGTGGGGAAAATGGTGAAACTGAAAAAGAATGATGTCTGATTTTTGTCCTTCAGTTTTGTTTTTTTTTTAAATATATCTTTATTGATTTCAGAGAGAGAGGAAGGGAGAGAGAGAGAAACATCAACGATGAGAGAGTCATTGATCTGCTGCCTCCTGCACACCCCCTGCTGGGGATCGAGCCCGCAACCCGGGCCTGTGCCCTGACCGGGAATCGAACCGCCATCTCCTGGATCCTAGGTTGATGCTCAACTGGTGAGGCACACTGGCCAGGCTGTCCTTCAGTCTTTACATAGCTTTTTGTTCAAAAGTCATGCTCAACATTTGTGCTCAAGGGATGTCGAATTGGCAGAATAATCTTCCTGCAAGCTTCCTTCACACAGGAGTCTGCTTTGTCTATGACACTCTCTTCTGTGTCAATATAACACTCGAGATGTACACGGTAGCTGTTGTGGCTTTCCTCACTTTTGACCAAGAACACCATATTTGTTGCTTGTCGTTTTCACACAGTTGTGTATATTTCTGGAAGATTATTCTGTACATGTTTCTCTCTACTTTCCTTTGCTTGAATGAAGTTATTAACCCATGTTGATTTCTACATTTGTACTCTCTCATACTTTTTTTCAATATATGAATTATTCATTTTGAGATGGCATATTCTGTTAAATTAAGGGAGGGAAATCAGGGGATTTGTTTCTGAAAACTCTCAAAATTAGAGATTAGTTTATTCATTCATTCACGTTTTATTGGATTTTGTGCTATACAGTTTACTAGACTCTAGAGATAAAAATATAAATAAGGTCCTGGGTGGGTGGCTCAGTTGGTTGGAGCCTCGCCCTGTACACCAAAGGTTGTGGGTTCGATTCCCAATCAGGGCACATACCTAGGTTCTGGGTTCCATCCCTGGTTGGGGTGCATGAGGAAGGCAGCCAATCAATGTTTCTCTCTCACATCTCTCTCTTTCTCTCCCTCCCCCACCCCACATTTCCTCTCTCTCTAAAATCAATAAACATATCCTCCAGTGAGGATAAAAAAATAGAAATATAAGTTAAGTAGGGGACCTTGATAGCAAGTGATATAGTAAGTGATAGGTGCTGTAATAAGTGGTTATGAAGGATCTAACTCTGCTTGGGATGGGGAAATAGAATGAGACTGCACAACAAGGGCACACTTCAACTGAGTTTGTAAGAAAAATATCCGAAGGGGAGCAGAACATGTGACCACTAAATATGCCTCTCTGGCCTAAGGATTATTTTAAGCTGATTATTTTGAGAAACAGACACAGGAAAAGCCCAGAAAACAGTAGAAGTAACCCTTGAAAGGGAAATTTATAGTTATACAGAAAATCTCCATTTGTAAGTCTGTGTTCTTTTATGTAATAAAAAGAGGGTGACTCTGAAATCACAAGAAAATTTAACTGCCCTTTACCCCCTCCCCCTTTCTTTTGTCTCTAGCTAGAGATGGTATTTAAACTGGTGGCTTAGGCCACCTCCAGGAGTTACTCATTTCCCCCTGGGTATTTCCCATGTGTGCATGAAGTATGCATATTAATAAACTAATGTTTGTTTTTCTTTTGTTAATCTGTCTTTTATTACAGGGGTCTCAACTAAGAACCCAGAAAAAAGAGAAGGAAAAGTAATTTTCTTCTCCTAAATAGCTCACACAAAGATAAGGCAAGAGGAAGTCACATAGCATGAAGAAACATGGCCAGTTCAGATAATATGTAGTTGAGCATAGTCCTACTGAGGAGTTAAAATGTTACACTATAGCTCAGTGATTCCCCTTGGTACACATTACAGTAAGCTAAGAAGGGTGAAAATAATGCCTGTGCCCAGACACTACCCTCCCAAGATTATAATTAATTGGGTTATGATGAGTAAAGAAGGTAGTTTGCAAAAGCTTCCTGGTTGTTCTGATCTACAGCCAATAGAAAACCACCACTTTACACAATGGGGGGCCATTGAAGGGTTTTAAACAGGACAATGAATGATAATTTTTTAAAAATATAGTTTACTGATTTCAGAGAAGAAGGGAGAGGGAGAGAGAGAGATAGAAACATCAAGGATGAGAGAGTCGTCATTGATTGGCTGCCTCCCACACGCCCCCTGCTGGGAATCGAGTCCACAACCCGGACATGTGCCCCAACCAGGAATCGAACCGAGATCTCCCGGATCATAAGTCGATGCTTAACCACTAAGCCATGCCAGCTGGGCAATAAATGATAATTTTTTTAAAAAATTTTTTAAGTTTCCATTACAGTTGACATTCAATATTGTATTAGTTTCAGGTGTACAGCATAGTGATTAGACATTTATATAAATAATGAAGTGATCCTCTTGATAAGTCTAGAACCCACCTGGCCCACAGACAGTTATTACAATATTATTGACTATATTCCCTATGCTGTGACAATTCTGTAACTGCCAATTTGTACTTCTCAAACCCTTCACCTTTTTCACCCAGCCTCCCATCCCCCCACCCCTCTGGAAACCATCAGTCTGGTCTCTGAATCTATGAGTCTGTTTGTTTTGTTTATTTGGTTGTTTAGATTCCACATATAAGCAAAATCATATGGTATTTGTCTTCCTCTGACTTATTTCACTTAGCATAATTACCATGTTGTCCACCCATGTTGTTGCAAATGGTAAGATTTCATTCTTTTTTTTTTTTATGATGAGTAATATTCTATTGTATATATCTACCACTTCTTTATCTAATAGTCTATCAATGGACACTTAAGTTGCTTCCATATCTTGGCCATTGTAAATAATGCAATAAATATAAGGATACACATATCCTTTCTCATTGGTGTTTTGTATTTCTTCAGATAAATACCCAGAAGTGGAATTTCTGGGTCATAAGACAGTTCCACTTTTCATCAATCTGCATTCCTACCAACAGTGCACAAGGGGTCCCTTTTGTCCACATCCTCGCCAACACTTGTTGTTTGTTAATTTCTTGGTGATAGCCATTCTGATAGGTGTGAGGTGATATCTTATTGTGGTTTTAATTGGGATATTTCTGATCATTAGTGACATTGAGCATCTTTTTATGTCTATTGGCCACCTGTATGTCCTCTGGAGAAATGCTATTTAGGTCCTCTGTCCATTTTTTAATCAGTTTGTTTGTTTTTTGGTTTTAAGTTGTATAAGTTTTTAATATACAACTGGTTATTAATCCCTTATTGAATGTATCATTGGCGAATATCTTCTTCCATTCAGTAGGTTGTCTTTTCATTTTGTTGATAGTTTCCTTTGCTGTGAAAAACCTTTTTAGTTTGATGTAGTCTCATTTGTATATTTTTGCTTTGGTCTCTCTTGCCTGAGGAGTCATATCCAAAATAATATTACTAAGAGCAATGTTCGTGATTTTACCGCTTATATTTTCTTCTAGGAGTTTTATGGTTTCAGGTTTTACATTTAAGTCTTTAATCCATTTTCAGTTTATTCTTGTATATGGTATAAGAAAGTGGTTGATTTATTGCATATATCTGTTCAGTTTTTCCCCACACCATTTATTTGACTAGACTGCCTTTACCCCATTGTATGTTCTTGCCTCCTTTGTCATGGAGAAATTGACCACAAAGGCATGGGTTTATTTCTGGCCTCTCTATTCTGTTCCATTGGTCTGTGTTTCTGTTTTTATGCCAGTACCACGCTGTTTTGATTACTATAGCCTTGTAATATAGTTTGATATAACATAGCCTGATACCTCTGACTTTTCTTTTCAAGATTGCTGTGGTTATTCGGGGTCTTTTGTGGTTCTATATAAATTTTAGGATTATTCTGGTTCTTGAAAAATGCCATTGGATTTTTTATAGGGATTGCATTAAACCTATAGATTTATTTGGGTTTTATGGATATTTTAACGATGTTAATTCTTTCTAACCATGATTATGAGATATGCTTCTGTTTATTTTTATCTTCTTCAATTGTCTTCTTCAATGTTTTATAATTTTCCAAGTACAGGTCTTTTACCTCCTTGATTAAATTTATTCCTAGGTGTTCTATTCTTTTTGATGCAGCTGTAAACGGGATTTCCCTCCCCCCCCCCATTTCTTTTTCTGATAGTTTGTTATTGGTGTATAAAATGCAACCAAATTTTGAAAATTAATTTTGTACATAAGTGATAATTTGGGGAAAATTGTTTTGTTTAAATTGAAGTAAATGTACAATTAGAACAATAATACCAAGCTATCACTCTTCAATTTCTGCTAACCCAAAATAAGACTTCTTTTTTGTATCAGAGTAAAAATAAGGACAAGGTAGTAAGTTTTCTATAAAGCTACATTATTCTATATAAAGATTTTCTATTCTGATATTGTATTGTCCTTAGGTTTTTGTGTTAAGATATTTATTTTATGAAATAATGGTAAAAATACAAGTTGCTTTTCTATATCAATCTTTGAAGTCTTTACTTGGCAAAATATCAGTTTTGTTTTTCACCATTAGAAGGGTTACAATTTTCAAATTCCTTTCCTTTTGTTTTTATTGTCACAGTTAAGATATTAAATGTATACTATGACGTGTGTAACATGTAGGAATATTAAATGAACAATTCAACAAATTTATACATTTGTATATACTGTTAAAAACAAGAAAAGAGGCCCCAAATGGAGTTGCTTATGCTAAGCCCCACATCGCCAAAACAAGACTTAATTACAATTTTGACTCTCTTAGAAATGAAATTTTAAAGCAGTCAATCAAGAATCGCCTGATTAGCACTAGTTAGGTTATCTGCCTGATAGACCCCTGCCCTCCCCTAAAGGAAAGTGACCTCACAATAGTCAACCAGCTTTTTTGTCTAGTATAACTTCTGTGTTCCTGCTCCCTTCTGCCTGTAAAAGTATTTTATTTTCTATAGCTCTTCAGAGCTCTTTTCTATCTGCTAGATTGGATGCTGCCCAATTCATGAAACATTGAAGAAAGCCAGTAAGATCTTCAAAAATGAACTCAGTTGACCATTTTTAAACAATACCTCTGTATCCACCACCTACATTACGATATAGAAAGTTTTCTCACGCCATTCAATTGAATTTCCATCTCTCCACCATTGGCAACTGCTGTTGATTTATAGCATCATAGATTAGTTTTGTCTATTCTTGTATTTAATATAAATGGAATCATACAGTATGTATTTTTTTGTGTCTGGCTTCTTATAGTCAACATAATGCTTCTCTGATTCTTCCAGGTTGTTGTGTAAGTTTTAGTAGATTTTTGTTTCTTTTTGATATCTCTGCAGTATTTCAGTGTATGAAATTAGCAAAACTTGTTTACTCATTTTCCTGTTGATTGACATTTGGGCCACTTCTGTTTTCACTTATTATGAGTAAAGCTAGTGCGACCATTTTTTATGTGTCTTTTTGTAGGCCTATGTACTTATTTCTCGTGGTTATATACACAAGAGTAAAATTTCTTGGTCATAGGATAAGCATATATTTTGTTTATCCTGATATAAGCCTAGTGTAATATATTTAGCATATATTAAAATGAAAAGCAATACCAACTAAATTTATTCAGAGTGGCTGTGTAAAATCACACTTCTATCACCAATATATGAAAGCTCCACTTGTCCTTCATACTTGTCAACTCTTGGTATTATCTCTTTTTAATTTTAGCATTTTGGTGAGTGTATAGTACTATATCACTGTGGTTTATTTGGGAGTATGTTGGGTCATCTAAAGAAAATTATTATTTTCCAATGTCTGTTTTATTTATTTTAGTTGACAGCCTACTACAACCTCCATGTCTTGCAAGTAACCTTGATTACATATTTTTGGTTACTTTTAAAAAATTGAGCTATAATTCACGTGCCATAATACTCACCATTTTATAGTGTACAAGTCAGTGATTTTTGCAATATTCACAAAATCATGCAACCATAAACACTGTATAGTTCCAGAACATTCTTATCACTGCTAAAAGAATCACCACAGTCATTAGCAGTCACTCCTCATACTTCACCCCCACTCCTTGAAAGTCCCTCAACCCTCACAACCATTGGTCTACTACTTTCTGTTTTTGTCTATCCTGGACATTTCATGTAAATGGACTCATGTAACCTGTTGCCTTTTGTGTCTGACTTCTTTGTTGACATGTTTTTGTTTCTTTTTAAAAAATGTCTTTATTGATTTCAGAGAGAGGAAGAGAGAGGGAGAGAGAGAGATAGAAACATCAATGATGAGAGAATCATTGATTGGCTGCCTCCTGCACACCTCCCACTGGGGATTGAGCCTGCAACCAGGGCATGTGCCCTGACTAGGAATCGATCTGCCATCTCCTGGATCATAGGTAGATGTTCACCCACCGAGCCATGCTGGCTGGATGACATGTGTTTGTTTCTTACAGGGTTCATCCATGTTGTATCATCTATCAGTACTCCTTTCCTTTTTATGGTTTAATAGTATTTCATTGTGTGAATATACCACATTTTGTTTATGCTATGATGAAAATTTGTGTATGAGTTTTTATGTGAAGATGGTTTTTAATACTCTTTTAAAATACTCTAAGAGTAGAATTGTTGGATCATATGGTAACCCTCTGTTTAATTTTTTGAGGAAATATCAAATTGTTTTTCAAAGAACTGCATGAATCGGTTTATATTCCCACTTGCAGTGCATGAGGATTTCAATTTCTGTACAAATCTACTCATTCCAATGAATGCACAGTAGGTATCTCATTTTAGTTTTTGTTTACATTTCCTTAATGACTAATGATGTTGAACATCTTAACATGATTATTAACCATTTGTATATCTTCTTTGAATAAATGACTATTTAAATTCTTTGCTCATCTTTAAATTAGGTTATTTGACTTTTTCTTAATAATCTCTGAATTTTTATTATATTTTAGACACAAATCCTAATAAACAAATGTTCCTAATTTAATGAAATAAAATTTATTGTTTTATTTAATCTTATGGTTTTATTTTGTGGTTTTGTTTTATGGTTATTTTTCCTTTATAAAGAAAAAAAAACTACCTTTTCATAATCATGAAAATATGCTCTGATGTTTTCTTTTAGAACAGAGATTCACGAACTTTTTCTATAAAGGGCCAGATAGTAAATATATGTGGTTTTGTGAGCCATAGACTTAGTCATAACTACTCAACTCTGTCATTGTAACATGAAAGTAGTCATGAAAATATATAAATAAATGGGCTGGTTCTGTTCCAATAAAAATTCATTTATAAACAGAGGTAGTGGGTCAGATTTGGTCCATGAGACACTGTTCTAAAAGTTCAATTGCTTTAGCTTTTACCTTTAGATCTATGATCCACTTCAATTTGATTTTTTTTAAAAATATATCTTTATTGATTTCAGAGAGAGGAAGGGAGAGGAGAGAGAGAAATAGAAAGATCAAGGATGAGAGAGTCGTCATTGATTGGTTGCCTCCTGCATGCCCCTGACAGGGATCGAGACCACAACCGGGGCATGTGCCCTGACTGGGAATCAAACCTCCGTCTCCTGGATCCTAGGTCGACGCTCAACTGTTGAGCCACGCCCAGCTGGGCAATTTGGTTTTTGTGTATGGTGTGACAGGAATCACGGTCCATTTTCTTACATATGGATATGCAATTATTCTGACATCATTTATTAAAAAGACTATTCTTTCCTCCATTTAATTACAGTGGGATCTTGAATGTAAATCAAGTGATTCTGTATGTGTAGGCCTATTTTTGGATTTCTTATCCTACTTCATTGGTCTGTTGTCAAACCTTTCATCAATACCACATTGATTTAAACATTATAGGTTTATAGTTAGCCTTGAAATCTACTACCATAAGCCCTCCAACTTTGTTTTTCTTCTTCGAGATTATATTGACAATTCACAGACCTGTACATTTTGATACAAATTTTATAATTAGCTTGTCAATTTACACATACATCACACACACTCCACAGTAATTTGATTGGTATTACATTTACTTTATAGACCAGTTTTGGAGGAATTAACATAATAACACTACTGAGGCTTCCAATCAATCCATAAACATAGTATATTTTCCCATTTATTTAGCTCTTTTTCATTGTCTCAGAATGTTTTGTTGTTTCAGGTATAATGGTTTTACATCTTTCATTAGATTTATTTCTAAGTATTTGATGCTTTTTCTTGCTATTTTAAATGGCATTTTTATTGTAATTGACCAAATTTTTTTGTTAGTTTACAGGAATACAAATATTTTTTGCATCTTGCCTTTTTTCAAGTAACTTTGATAAATTCATTAATTAAATGGAATTGTTTTTGAAATTTTGTTTGTCCCTGAAATCCAAGTCTTAAAACAAGTGAAGAGACTACTGAACTAGTATGGAGGTAATAAAATGCACAAACTAAAATAATGAGCATGAGAAGAGATTTAAGAAATATATAAAAAATAGAATCTGTGAAAATTGAAATTTTTATGATAATGCAAACTGAAGAGTAGTCTATAAGATCTAAGGAAAAATTTCCATTAAGGAACTGAAAAATAAAAATCTGGACTTCACCTATTAAACATTTTTTTAGAACTATTGATGACAGTTGAAGCAATGGAAATATAGATGAAAACGTAATAGTATGTATAGTAAAAAGAGAGTTCAAGACTTTAGTGTTGGAAAATGCCATTATTAAAGAAACAATGAAGTGAGAAAAGCCAACAAAAGAGGATAAAAAAAAAAATCCTCAAGAAAGAAGAAATAAGAAACCAATGAAAGGAAGCTTTTCAATAGAGCATATTTAGCAATGCCAAATGCTATCAAATGGTCAAGTCATAAGGGACTAAAATTGAAATGACCAATTTAGAAGTCATTAGTTACTTTTTCTAGAGCTATTTCAGCAACATGCTAAAGAATGGAAGCCATATTGAAGTGGACTGAATTGGAGATGAGGGAACCAAAGACAACTGAGCAAAATAGTGTTTGTAAAGTCTTGCATGTGACGAGAAAGAGAAACAGCTCTAGAAGAAGGTGATGCAGGTTCAAAGGAAAGTGCTTTTGAAGGAGAATATTTGATAATATTTATATCTCTAGTGAAAAGACCCAGAGCTTGAGGTTATAGATGTAAGCAAGAATAATTAATGGAATGAAGTCTTGGAGTAGATGCAAGGGGAGTGGATCTGAATAATAAACACCACCTAAATTAAATTAAACTGTCCTGTAATGGGATAAATAGAAATGTAAATATTTAGGTTTTACAGATGTTAGGGCACAGAAGTTAGATATAAGTTAAAACCTGCTACTTTTATCTTCTCCCCCAACTTGTCTCTTACATTTTATTATGACTTAACACCTTCGTATGACTTCTAAGTTGTCCTCCAATGGATGAAAAAAATCCTATTTTATTCAAACTCTACTTTCTTCACAGATACATTGCCATAGACACCTTGTAAGCCTTTAGAAAGGATTTATCTTACGGTAATGCCTTCAATTATGCATGTAAAAATCAAGTCTTTCTAACCCTTGCTACATAACCTAACATTCACCTTCACCTCCTCCAAAAACAAAATTCCAAATAGAATCAAGTTAATAGGAAAGCAATGTATGTTCTGAAGATTTATATTATAAGCTATCAATTAAAAAGGTATGGAGACTTAAAGAAAGCAGTGCCAATTATTTGCACTTAATACACTGAACATCAACAATGAAGGAAATAGATTCTAGTGGAATATGACAAGTAGTTTGTTTATGGTATCAATGAGAATGTTGAGACATCTGGTAAATGGAGGTTTGTGATTACATTAATCAAAGAAAACTTTCAAGGCAATCAATTAAAATTGACAGGTTTAAGGTTTATAACAGAAAATGAGTGGTCAAGATAATTTTTAAGATACTTCGTCAATACACATGCGATATTAAAGTAGCATTCTAAAATTCTGATTTGGTCTTATGAACAAGCAAGTGAATATTTTTATTTTTAAATTTATCTTTATTGTTGAAAGTATTACAGATGTCCCCTTTTTTCCCCCATTGATTCCCTCCACCCCACATCCACCCCACCCCTAGACCTTCATACCAATGTCTATGTCTGTGAGTTATGCTTATAAACATATAAGTTCTTAGGTTAATCTCTCCCCACTCACTCTCCAACCCCCACATTCCCTCTGAGAACCCTCAGTCTGTTCCATGCTTCTATGTCTCTGGATCTATTTTCTTCACCAGTTTATTTTGTTTATTACATTTCATATATGAATGAGATCATATGGTACTTTATCTTTCTCTGCCTGGCTTATTTCGCTTAACGTAATACTCTCCAGTTCCCTCCATGCTGTCCCAAAGGGTAAGAGATCCTTCTTTTTTACAGCCGCATAGTATTCCATGGTGTAAATATCCCATAGCTTTTTTATCCACTCATCTACTGATGGGCACTTGCGAAGAATGTATATTCTACACCTTTGAGGTGGAATGTTCTGTAAATGTCAATTAAATCCATCTGATCTAGGGTGTCATTTAGGGTAACTGTTTCCTTGTTGACTTTTTGTCTGGAAGACCTATCCAGTGAAGTCAGTGGGGTGGTCAAATCCCCTACTGTGACCGTATTGCTGTCGATCTCTCCCTTATAGTCCTCTAGAAGTTTTTTAAATAAATTTAGGTGCTCCTATATTAGGTGCATATATGTTTACTTTCATGTCCCAATCACCACATATTTTTATCAGTCTTCTTCCTTTCTGCCATCTTTCCAGTATATGCTATTTAGAGCAAGTAGAGAGATGTTAGAAACGTGGGTGCTGGAACCAGTCTGCCTGGGTGTGAATTTTCACTCCTTTGCATCTGAGTGCTGTTGCATAGAGTAAGTTAATGAACCTCTCCACACCTCTGCTTCTTTATCTGTAAAAAGGGTAATTATAGTACCATAGAACCTAAATCATATGATTTTCATGAGGATTAAATAAGGTAATATAACAAATACTTTGAAAAGTGCCTGGCACATAGTAAATTCTCAATAAATACTCTCTCCTTTGATGATACTGCATTATCCTGTCTTCTTCCTCCATGTTTTAACATACAGACTGTAATTCCTCCTCCCAAATTGTAGTTGTTTGTGTTTGCTCACAATTTATTCTTACACTTTTTTTCTATAATCTTTTGTTACTCTTACCTAATATCACAGTCTTATCTATCACATTCACGCAAAAATTCTCAAATTTATGGCTTAAATGCTCTCTAAATAACACTCTATTTCAGTTTAACGTCATTTTCTCATATTCAGTTTTACACTGACAAACAGAAAAACTGCTCAGTGGTCCCATCACATAATCCCTTTAGATAATTTAAGATCACACCTTTCATGCTTTAGCCTTCTTTGTGCTAAGGTAAGTAACTCCAATTCCTTTAACCTTTTCTTATAGATCCTATTTTCCATTCCTTTGAAATTCTTTATTATACTTTTCTGTACCCTCCCATATCTCTAGATTCTTCTTACAGTATAAAAATTCATCTTTCGTACTATTCAAAAAAATATTTTGACAAATGTTAGTTCCACTAAAAGTGTATCCTAACCTAGGTTGCTAATCCCCTACCAGATTGCATGATTCACCTTGGTAAGAATAGTAACTTTCCTGTTCTGCTTGATTCTAGCTGGGTCTGTTCCAAAGGATAAAAGGTAAAATTAATATAATACGAATGACATTAACATGACCTCAGTCAAAGTTGTGGATTTTATGCATAGCAACTTGCCATTATTAATTCATATTGTGCACTGTATGAAAGGAACTAAATGAAATAGAGTTCAGGATTGGGTACCTCTAAGCTCCTGTATCTAGGATATAGCTGACCTCTATCTCTTAGGAGGTCAGCTAAAGGAGTTCTTATGAGCTATGCCAAAGATCATTCTAAGCATGAAAAATCCAAACCCAGAAGCACACTGGACATAAGAATCAATTTAAAGAAATATAGTGTCTTATTTATAGATAAGGAGTAATTAGCCACAGGCAACTGTGGAAAATGTGTATATGTAAATTGCTATAAAATAGCTGGGGACATGGATTTGAATTCTAAATGCCCCTACACCAAATGTCCCCAAAAGTACCCCCTTTAAACCACTGTCCCCATGAATATTCCGACCCTTCACAATATATACTCATTATAATTTTAATATAATTTCTCCTTAGGACTTCTATAAGCCTCAGGAACTGTTTGTGTAGCAATTACAACTATGCTAGAACCGGTCATATAGAGCTCTCTTGTTTGTAGACTGACAGTAAAGAACCCGTAGGGATCCAGAGCACTACAAGTCTCCAAACCTCCTTGGTCTATAGGAAGTTTCAAAAGCACTGATAAGCAAGTTGCAGACATTAAGCAGACACTTGTGTTGAAGGCAGTCACACACGTATCCAACTGCGAGGTAAATACTGATCCAAAATAAGACCAATATTTACCTCAAGGAACAGTGTATCTTGATGCTGACCTTTTAAAAACCTCAGTCGATACATCTATTTTTATATACATTCCATTACCAAAATTAACTGTGACAGAAATTTTGATCCAGTTTTACTTTGACATCTGAAGAATATTTACAGCAACTCCAGAAAGTAGTATCACTTTCTATTAATTTCTGAGGCCCATTTATTAAATAAGCTAAAAGAACCAAAGTGTGTAAGTTATTAATTTTGTAATAATCAGCTTTGTGCTTTCCTCCTGGAAAGATCTACAATTTACAACTAGAGGTAGGGAGTAGAGAAGAAAGAACTTTGGAGAAAGACTTGGCTTAAATTGCTGGTCCTACCACAGGTTAAACTATTCTGAAGCTCAGCTTTACAATGGAGAAGAGTAACAGGTTGTTATGAGAATCAAATGAGATAAAGTTCTACTCCTGCTATGACACTCTCTCGCTCATCACTTCTTTACATCCAAATGTCTTAAGGGAATTGCCTAAATTCACATCTTTCTTGTCTAAATTCACATCTCTCTTGGCGTTATCCTCCCACTCGCCTGTCAGCCCACAGCAACCTGTCCCATACTTGCCATTAAATGAAACCTGCTCTTCATTTATCACCTACTTCCTCACCGACATGTCTGATGGATTCTCAGTTCTCATCTTGTTTGATTTCCTCACAGCATCTCTCATTCTTGTCTTATCCCTTGGCTTCTATGTCTCTGTGTTCTCCTGGATTTCCCTTTATCTCTATGGCTACTCTTTCCCAGTGTCCTTCAAGGCTCATCTCCCCTTACCCAGCTGTTTTCCATCATTCCATGCTAAGCCCTCTTCTCTTGTCACTGTGCACACTCCCTGGGTGATCTCACTCAGCCCTGTGGTTGACCATTAGCAACTGTGAGCTGTTGACTCCAAAATCTATAACTCACTCATTGATTCAAACCAAACTGCATATATTACCAGCCTAGATCTCTTTCCTGATTGTCAAGCATGTGGACCTGACTGCTCACAGTGGAGTTCATCATCTTCCCGACCACTTTCATCCTGTGTTCTTTGTATTGGCTTATACCCAGGGCCCTAGGCCCAAAGTGTGGGTCTCATTCCTCATACCTGCCACTTCCTGAATTCCCACATTCAAGCAGTTGCATGTTCTACTTGATTTTGCCTCTCTGAGTGAAGTGAGAGGAGTTATAGAAATGGTTAAGAGAAGAACATTCCAGGAACAGTGAAGGAGGCCAGTGTGTGTGAAACAGCATGTCTGGAAAATGATGAAGGAAAAGTGGTAGGAAGTGAAATCGGAGAGGTAGTGAAGTGCCCCTCACTTAAGGCCTTTGCTCAAATGTCATCTTATCAGAGAGGCCTTCCTTGACAACCCTCTATCAATTTGCAATATCTACATTCACACCCAGCACTTCCCCACACACTGCTTTATATTACCCATAGAATATGTAACATGTATTGATTAGTACCGTCTGTTTGCTTTCCATCTCCCCTACTATATTATTTCCAAAAGACCAAGTATCTTATGTTTCTCATTTACTGATAGGTCCCCAGTGCCCAGAAAAGTGTGTAGACAACATAATAAGATCTTAATAATTATCGACTGAATGAATATATAAAATGCCTGGATCATCAATAAATTATAACTTTTATTATTATTATTATTATTATTATTATTATTATTATTACTACTGTTGATGAGTAATTAAAATACTTCAAAAACAAAAAACAAAAAACACCACCATGTAAATGCTAAACTAGGAAATCCCAAACAAGTACCAGGAGCTTAATTAATTGATTACAGATAAATCTGGATAAGAAAACCTATAGCATCCACCAGAATTCCAGAACATGTCACACATATACCTCTGGTGTCCATCTTGAGCAAGCATAGGGCGACAGGGTATCAGGCTGCTGGAAGCTAGAGGAATCCAGTAATATTAAAACTATTCTTAAGTGTCTGTGGAGCAATTTCATCATGTGGAGATAACTCTAATGCTACTATTAGTAACAACAGAAAGAGGAAGACCTCAGTGGAACCTCTTTTTCAAATTTTCGAGACCTAACTAGTGGCTTCCTGGTCCCAAGCTGCTCAGTAGTCCTTGGTCCAGCCCCTCTCATCATGCCCGCCCCTGAGGTTGTGCCAGCTGTTGACAGTGGCTCAGTATATTAACTGGTACAAAGCAAACCTTTATTTTATTACTCTGTAAGGAGGGGCACAAAATAGATTAACTTCAAATGAAGTTAATTGCCTTGGGAAATAGAGCAACATACTGCAACAAAGACATTTATATTAAATAAGAAAAAATACATATTATAGGAAAAACAGTTTAACTTTCTGATAAACATTAATAGGACTCTGTAGTTGAAGCTTTCTCTAAGGAAAACCACCATGAGTTATTGTAAATAGCTCAATCAAGTTAGCTATGTGTAGCAGTTGGCTCCCCAAAGCCTTTAAAGATTATTGGGGGCATTAATAAGGGGAAAGGAAATGCTATTACTAGAGGCAATAGATCCCTTTTCCCTTTGGGATCCAAGACTCAGCTTTGAGTAGTGGACTGTATGTGAAGCTGAGAAAGGGTCAGAGTAAAAACAGTCCTAGTGGTGTTTAGCTGCTGCGTAAATATTAGAATCAGCAGCAAAATTAGAGCAGTGTATATGCTTTGAAACTGTTTAAGTCTATGGGAAGGTAGATATAAGATACAATGAATTTGTCTTTTCAGTGAAATTTAAAAATTCAAAGCAGGGGTTACATTTTAAGGTATCTGGCCCAGAAAGTTGCATTGGGGCAGAAGGTAAATGGTGTAAATCTAAAAGCCAGGCCTGAAGTCAACAAGGACTTGAGCACACCTAGCAGAAGCAGAGATCCAGCTAATAACTTCCCAGAACTAGAGACAAAAGCAAGGCTTTTAGGCAAACAAAATTTCCCAAGTTTCATCACTTGACATTTTATTTACATCAGCTCATTTTTTTTACTTCAATATTTATTTTTTAAAAATAGAGCTATGTTATAAGTGGAAGACCATTATCACTTGTTATTAATAGAAGTGACCATACAATTAATATAATATGGATTAAACAATATTATTAAATTCCAAATAGATATGGCTGCTAGTACTAGTCTCTTCACTTAAAGATCACTTTTGCCTTTCTTTTAAAAGGACATAGCAACTATTCAAGTTATTAATGACAAACTTGACCCAACCTAGGAATTCCTCATGAATGTAATCAGAAGAACTGTATGAGCACTGCAAAGATTCACTTTTTCACTTTTTCATTATGAATCACCTGTCATGTGCCTTTGTCCCACCAGTAGTATATATTCCACATATAGGAAAATTGAAGTAAAACAAGTTACAATTTAGCTACCATAGTCTAAAAAGACTTAAATGTAAGAAAGAACCACAAAGCAAGAGTCGAAAAGTAGGATGAACAATAGGGAACTGGTATATTTACAGTAACCAAAGATGTATATGAAGGTGTCTATCAGCCAGCTTGTTTGAGGTTATACCAAGGTAAAAAGAAATCTCACTGACTTAACAACTAATAGGTTTCTTCTCCCTCATATGCCCCGTCAGTGACTGTGGGTCAGCCCTGACTCTGCAATTTGTGCCTTTTTGTTATGGGACCCAAACTGAAAGAACAGTCCTTATTTCAGTCTCTTAAAGCTTCAGTGCAGCTATGGTACATATCATTTCACTTACATTTCATTGACTAAGGGAAGTCACATGGCCAAGCTAAAAATCTTTGAGACAGTGAGTATACCTCACATGAAAACACTGCAAGTCACGTGGCCACAGTCGAGCATGTATAAGCAATTCTCCTACGGAGAGAGTAGTTAGAAACATACCATCCACTGTAAGGGACATCATAGCAAGGGCCAGGGGCAACTATAATTGTCACTACTGTTTACTGAGTGCTCACAATTTGCTCACCACCTTCTAAGGGTTTTACCTGCATTTTTCTCATTGACTCCCCTGGAAAACCCTATGAGGAGGTGGTTTTTATCCAAGGAGAGAGCTATCCATCCTCAGAGGCTGGTGGGGAGGAGTATATGCGATAGGTACTCATGGTGCAACAATTCAAGAGAGCAGCAATTTTAGGAGGGTTACTGGCTGAAGAGACAGCCCAATAGTGTCAAGACATGGAGCATAAAACAAAAATTCTGGAAGGATGCATGAAGAAGCACATATGAGACAATGTAGTGAACCTAGGTTATATTTGGGGGCAGGAAATTAGACAAGTGAGGGGTTCATGACAATAATTTGGGTTAGAAAGAACTTTTTTAGTGACGAGCTAATGAAGCCTGGGATACATGAGTTAGATTTCTTTTATATCCAGGAATCTCTTTGAATCCTTGTCTTCTATTTTAAGTAAAATCTCAACTTATCTTTTTTATTTTACTCTTCTCACTTTACTTTTTAAAATATAGGTTATTCAGCAGCACATAATGGAGGAAGGAATTATCTCAGGACAAAAGGCCATTATATTAAACACAGTAAGCTTTGTTAAAAACTCAGTATATTTTCTTATTTTTCCATGTGCCAATAAAAACAGAACCATGTGGCCCAGCTGGCGTGGCTCAGCGGATGAGGTTTGACCTATGAACCAGGAGGTCAGGGTTCGATTCCCTGTCAGGGCACAGGCCCGGGTTTCGGGCTCGAACCCCAGCAGGGGGCGTGCGGGAGGCAGCTGATCAGTGACTCTCATCATTGATGCTTCTATCTCTCTCTCCCTCTCTCTTCCTCTCTCTGAAATCAATAAAAACATTTAAAAAACGAAGAAGAAAGAAAACAAAACCACGTGTAATCATGAATCCACAGACCAGTATTTTGGAATCATTGCTGTAAGTTCTATACTTTTATTACTGAGATAACAGAAAACTAAATTTGAACCACTTTAACTTTGTCTCTCCTTCAATGCCCTTCACAGTGCTACCCTTATGTATCGATTGCCCTCTCGGCTTTTATAAACAATTATGAAATAGTCTGCATTTTTCCTTAAAAGTATTCATTTTCCATTGCATCTTTCAATAAACTACATGATATAATTTAACATCACGGGAAGCTTTTTCTCTCTTGAGGAACTGATATGGATTTTATATGGGTTCTACTTTTCATAACTTTGTAACTTATTTTGTTCTGGCTTCCAGGAAGCTCAGAGCCACCACTGCAGGTCAATTATAGAAATTCTATTTATTTTTATAATGATCATGCATAGATTCCAACTTTTTGTTGGTTTATATATATTTTTTTAGTTTAATATCAATATTATACTTGTCACATTCATAAGCCCTCTCAATTCCTTTCTAGATAGATGTGGGTTACAAATTAGTATATCATAACTAGTGGTCTTATTTCTATTAATCTTCAGATCTTCTTGTCTCTATTTGACTGTCATTTCTTGAAGATGGGATCAATGATGGATTCACTTTCATACTATGGATGGTGTTTAACACAGAGCGGATTCTCTGCATATTTGTTCAATGGTTGGCTGACTGGATAGATGGATCAGACCTTAAATTCTCTCACTTGGCTAGATGTATGATTTTCTTCCATGCTAAATATTATTGAAGCCATATAAAGTAGAAAAACCTATGTAACAGCTAGTGTGGGAAGTCACTAAGTATTAAGATGTCTACTTTTAAAATAAGGCCCCATTCCCAATCGCAATCCTAGAAAACAATTAATGATGTTTTAAAAGATAACATCAACATTATTCACAATGGCCAAGATAGGAAAACAACCTAAACGTGCATCAATAGATGAGTGGGTTGAAAAATGTAGTATCTATTAACAGTGGAAAATGATTTGGGCTTTAAAAGGAAGGAAATCCTGCCTCATGAAACAGCATAGATGAAACCAGGCACAGAAGGGCAAACACTGCATGATTCCGTTTGTATGACGTGCGTGAGGGAGTCAGGCTCCTACCAGCAGACAGGAGAGTGGCGGCTGCGGAGGCCGGTGGGGAGGGGGAAATGGGGAGCGCCTATTCCAGGGGTACAAAGTTTCAGTTATGCAAGATGAGTAAATTTTAGGGATGTGCTGTACAACATTGTGCTTATACAGTTAACAGTACTGTGCTTTACACCTAAACATTTGTGAAGCGGATAGAGCTCATGTTAAGTATTCCTAGCATAATAAAAAAAAAAAAAATTAAGAAAAAAGATAACATCAGCATATCTGCCACATGCATAATTCTGAAAGAATGGTACACTAGTACTTAGAGTTGTCTCTTTCCACACTGAAATGTCGGAAAGATGTTTGTGATGTTGCCAGGCAGGTTTCATTTTGCTTGATTTATCTGACACTCTGTCGGCTTAACTGGAATATCTGGTCTTATCACATATTTTGTTCAAGAATGTCATGCTGTCTTCATTCTCACTAGCTCCCTCATCCTGGACCCACTTTTATTCTGCATCCCACATGCTCAGAGTGTCCTGTTTTTGGAAGCAAATTCCCCTCATGGAGGAGCTAGAAGTGTCAGCCTTATTTTTTGTTTCAGATGCAGAATGATCACAGGCCTCCAAGTGTGTCTGCTCATGGCAAAGGTGACTCGAGGAGAGACTGCTATTAAACAATACTTCAGACGACTGGAGTGTGGCTCACCTACCGAGCACTCTCCCAACGGTCACCCAGTGCTCATTGTCACTGCAGCTCTCTGCATAAAGTAACTGTGGGCAAGTGTAGGGCCCTGGGATAAGGTAAACTAAATAAACTCTTCAGACAGGCTTTGCATTTCAAACAGGGAAAGGTCCTCATATGAAAACACACATCAGTATAGTAACACAGAAAATGAATTGTTTGCATCACAGAAGACAGAACTTGGAAACAACCTGCGGCTTCGTTCAGTAGGGCTGCTGTAACTAACAGAAGACCACAGGCTGGGAGGCTTATAAACAGCAGAAATTTCTTTCTCACAGATCTGGAGGCTGGAATTTCAAAATCAAGGCACCAGCAGATTGAGTGTCTGTGAAGGTCCCCTTTCTGGGTCATGGATGGCTATCTTCTCTCCCTCCTCACATGGTGGAAGGGGCCACGGAGCAATCTGTGGTCTCTCATAAGAACACAAATTCCATTGATGAGGGCTCCACTCTCAGGAACTAATTCTCAAAGGCCCTCGGTCCTACTACCATCACACTGGGAATCGGGTTTCAATGTATGAATTTGGGGTGGACACAAAAATTCAGCCTATAGCAACATGTTTGGCTGTTATGGAAGAAGATTCCACCAGGTGCACATGTTTTTTAAAGTCGTGGCAAGGAAGGCAAAAAATCATGGAAATAGAAGAAAGGAATGGCTGAAGACAGTTAGAGGATGTCATGTTTGGGGAAGGCAGAAACTCTGCATTCAGCGCAGCTCAGTAGCTGTGCTACCCAGAAACCAGAGAGACTTGTAATGAAGATTAACAACTGAGAAAAAGTGTGTCTCCCTCAGGTCAGAAGCGATGGTGTTCTTTACATCTATTCAATCTGCACTCTACTCATCCGACATGTAAATCAAGGCTGTTTTCATTTGTTATTATTATTATTTTGACTTGCACCTCTTGTCATAACAGATACAGTGAATTTAAAGCAAATCTCTAGGTGAATTAATTGCTTTCAGAAGTGATTATCTTTTAGTGCCAGAGGCCAGAGGATAACTGAAGGGCAGTGGAAAGAGATCAAAAAAACCACATTGCTGCTTGAGAGACTCGGCAGCATTTACTAGCAGAAATATTAAGACTTGCCAGCAGTCAGATTTTGCATTTGGCCCTTTCAAATTGTACTGCAACTGAAGCCAAAATGTTGGGGTGCAGCTTATATAACCATCTGACTCTGAAAGTGTTCAGAAATAGCCTTTCCCTGCACTACTCAGCCATAGAGATAGCACAGAAAATGTTCTGGTGTTGGATGGGACAATTATTTCACAACTGGATTACATCTTCCTCTTTTTTAAAATTACCTCCACATGTCTGTTATGCAAATATGGTGTCATCTTTTGGAAATGATATCCTTGTATAAGAGTATTCACTTTTAACTACATTGTGATCCGCAGGTGCTCAGTAGAAACCCCTGCCATTGTCTCAAGGCAGTGTCTGTCAA
This sequence comes from Miniopterus natalensis, assembly GCF_054644295.1. Lineage (NCBI taxonomy): Eukaryota > Metazoa > Chordata > Mammalia > Chiroptera > Miniopteridae > Miniopterus > Miniopterus natalensis. Next base: position 31,236,065 of record NC_142103.1, read on the forward strand.
TCCAATTTAATGATCATAAAGATCTTTCTCTGACTCCAAGGACCAGGGGTTCATTCAAGCAGATATCCTGTAGGGAGGTTTCTTAGTTGGCAGCAGATCTGTGCCTCAGGGTCCTTTCATTATACCTATTTAACACTTCTTACTATAAAGACAAAATTCTGCTACCTATTATGATAGCACAGACAGATGATTTTTTAAATTTATAAGTGAATGCCTCAGCTCTGAGATTAAAATCCATAAAGACTGTGAAAATACTTATTTTAAAAGTTAGACCAGTGCCAGGCACCCAGTGGATACTCAAGAAATATTAAGATGGTGATGATGGTGGCCCTTTGGGTTTAAGAGAATGGAAATTCTGTTTCTCTGAGCACTGAAAATTAGTTGAAGAGCTGCGCATTTTGCAAAATGCTTGCCTAAATCTGACCAAAACTCATTAAGCAACTTGTGGCAAATGCCCTTGGAGTCTCTGTAGTCTCTTAGACTACCAACGTGTGGGATGACCATATTTTGCTCCCCCAAAGACTGGAAAGTATTTCTCCAGTAGAGCTATTCTTTAGAGAGGAAAACAAATGCTTGGTGTTTTTTCATGAAATTAAAATCACTATCTACACTTCCTTCTTTTCTATACCCGGTGTTAGTTTTGTCTCAGGATAATTATTAATAGGAGTTAGATATTAATAATCTTTTCTTCTGAAGATCTCAAGTATATTACCTAGCATCTTCATTGTTCTAGCATTAGTATCTAAGAGGTACTCCAAGAAATGGCATTTCCACTTTAAAGATGAAAGAGCTAAGTCTGAAAATAACTGGTGGTGAGTTTATAGGTTATTTGAGACAATTGTCACAATAGATATGTAAAAAATGGGCATATCTTCTTGCTAGCCAGAAGGGAAAATTCTGAAAATTTTAATGGTACTCTGGGTAAACGAATATTGTTTCACTCAGCAATTTAGTGACTATGATATTTTGCCAAAAATAGAGCAATGATTCTCAATAAGGAAGGTATGGCTTCCCCATGGGGCATTTAGAAATTTATAGGGACATTTTTGTTGTCATAATGATTGGGGGCCCTATCATTAGTGGACAGGAACCAGGGATACTAGACATCCTGTATTATGCAAGATAAGCCTGCATTTAAAAAAAAAATTGTTCCATGATATGGGAGCTGTGGGAGCATGCAAATGAGTGATTATAATGAAATTGAGATTACAGAAGAGATAAAGTTATTAGTAATAAGGACCAGTGAATGACAATGTCTATGGAATTGAGGATTCCTGAGGAAGTCAGGTGTTATTACCAGTGCTCAGAACCCATCTTCATTCCTGATTGTGGAGGGTAGAATATCTAGAGGAAGCAGCATCTTAGTCCCAGGATGAAGTTTCACTCTTGATCCATTGGTAGTGTTGAGAACACCTGGAGAAGCTGAATGTCATTCCCAATACTCAGGCCCCCTGTTGAACTTTGATGATAGGATAGACATCCTGAAAAGGCACAAAGCCCACTATCAATTCCTTCTGGAAGAGGCTAATAATCTTTTTTGAAGATTTGTGTGGATTTCACTTGGGCCTTGTTTATGGAGTTGAAGATGCCTTCTGGGAAAGGTAAGTATTGTGCCAAATGTACAGGTCCCCTTTTCATCCCATCGACGGTGAACTCATCCAATCACATGGCTTTGAGTACCATGATGTGACTAAGAATCTCAAGTTTTAAACTTTAGCTTAGACCTCCCTTCTGAAAACCATACTTATATTTCCAATTGCCTATCAACATCTTCATTTAGATGTCTAATAGGCATTTCAAACTCAACATCCTCAAAGCTAAAATCAATATTCCTCTTCCCCAACCCTACAAAAGCTGCAATCTTGACCTTTTCAATAAATGGCAAATTTTACCATCCACAAGCTCAGGCTAAACACTTATACATCACTCTTCATCCTTGCATTTACCTCGTACTCCATATCCAATTCATCAGAAAATCCTGTTGGCTCTTTAAAACTTATCCAAAATCCAGCCACTTCTCACCATTTCTAGAGCTAAAACATTAGTCTAGTCCCAATCATTTTGTTTTTGCCTGGATTATTACAATATCCTCCTAAATGGACTCCTTGATTACACTCTTTCCTCCCCCTGCCAGACTATTCCCAATACAGCATCTAAGTCAGATATCATGTCATTCTTCTGCTCAAAACCCTGCAATGGCTCCCCACTTTACTCAGAATAAAGTATGAAGTTCTCAGAGTGGCCTACAGAGCTCTACATGATATGTCATCCTCCCATTAACTTACTACCTTAAAACATACTATTTAATTTACTTACCATATTTATTGTCTATCTCCTTCCCCCAACTTGGCTGTACACGCCATGAGAGCAGAGATGTTTGCGTGTTTTGTTCACTATTGTATTCCAACTACCTGGGGTAGTGTCTAGCACATAGTGAGTGCTCAATAAATATTTGTTAGATGACTTTCAAACATCCCAATACATATTCATGTAGTTGAAAATCATTTTATACAGAGTAATTGGAGGAAATATTATTTTTGTTTTGTCTGAAACTTAATAAACATTTACCATCATTTGGAGAAATTATATCAAAGATAGCACTGGCACATAGTATTTGGGTATTTGAGTGTTGAATAGATATGAAGTAAACATGAGTAGCTGTCAAGTCAATGACTTTACCTACAGTTATAAGCATCTCACTTTTATTTATGTCTTCTGGAGTGGTTTTGCCTATGCATTTGCATATTTAAATACATACCATTTTATTATAAATTACTTTTCTTTCATTTACCCTTCATATCACTGTTAGGACATTTTTTTCTTTAAGCATATGTGTCAGTAGGTTACAGTATGTACAAAATATTTAAGAATTTTAAAGTGAGTTTTAAGACATATTATAAAGGGGGTATTGGGTTGAGAATCCCAGCAATGGAGCAATTAATACTTCCAGACTGCACAACTCATCTTTAATTTGTGACATTCCAGAGATAAGTATCTGGGCACTCTGTGAAAATATGGGGCAGATGGCATAGCTCAAACCGCTAATGTTTAATAAAAGAATACTGTGTGGAAAGCTCTCACCAGTTTCACAGACTTGCTTGCCAAGGCTAGGAAGCACAATTTGCATGTCTATGATAGTAAGTAAATCCGATTTCTGGGCAATCATTAGCTACAACTACAAATTGGACAACTTTTGCATAAAGGCTTTGTTCCTCTCTCCTTCTCAGCACAAACTTCCCAAGAAATTTCAATCTAAACTCACCCAGATGTGTGTCTGCTTGCCTTTGCCTAGCGTAGAACATGTTCTTAGCCCTATTGTCCCCAATCCATTTCCTGTCCAGTTCTTCCCAATCTTTCAAAGGTTTCTTCCAGGAGGTATCCCTTGAAACATGCTTCCTGACTTTTACTTCTTGGCTATTCCAGTCATCTGCTCCTTCCAGGATGAAGTGCTTGAGCTATATTGCATCCATCCCTACCCACCAGATTATTTCCAGTCCCAGATAGCTGTACCAGATTGATATGCAAGAATGACTAGCCACTTAATTTTGACAGTTTAAAAGCAAAATCAAATTGTTTCTTTCTTGCGCTTAGAGTTCTTTGCCCTTGTAACCTTGAACCTTATTTGAAGTGCATGCTAACATGACATTTTAATGCATGTAGTTACTACCCCTGTCTTTCAGGCCTGTACCAGATGAGTACAGACTTGGCAAAGAACCAGTCAGCCCTTTTGCTTTCTTATATTTCAGATGACACTGATGATGGTGTTGATGTACATTAGTGCAATTTGGGCTGAAAAGTCTAATGTGTGGTCCTTTAGTACATAAAGGTCCTTTAGTACAGCAGTTTTATAAAGTTCTTGTCACCTGTCTGAATCCCGAAGCACTTAATCAGTAATGAAAGTTTGATTATATCCTATAAGCTGGCATAAAGAACTTTGGTGAATGGTAGGCTGTAAGTTCTCTTTTAAAATAATGTAATTTCCTTTAAGTAAATCATTGCAGTTATAAGATACCCTCACCTATTTGGGCACTTTGCCAAAACAAGGAACAGATTACTGATAATCATGCACACTGTCCCACAAACAAATAAATCCGAGTTCAATGACCTCTGGCATTCATGATTTAGCTTTTAGCTTTGGTGTTGTAAACCGGAGCAAAGCTCTTCCCTCCCTGTGGACATCTGTTCACTTGTTGCCTTGCTTTCTCCTCTCTCTCCAACCAAGTTCCAGCCGTGCTCTGAGCTGCCCTTAAGTTCCCTCCCCCACCCCCACTGGAGGAGCAACTGCTACTGTTAACAGCAAAGAAGGAAGGAGGGAGGTAGAGAGGGGGAAGAAAAAGATGATGGAGCATTATAAAGAAGGAATAGATGGGTGAACTTGTGGTGACTCTGACCCCTTCACACCCTCTAGTGCCACTCAGATCCCAACCTTTATCTTCAGTTAGACCCGTCACCTGAGAAGCGAAGCATCACTTGAGAAGAAGCAACTGCCATCACCTTTATTTTGGAACTATCATGTCTCCACCTCTGTTTGAACTAGAAGCTGCATAGAAGTTCCTGGAGTGTGAGATGATGCGACTTGCCAAAGGTCCTTCTGGAACTTGCTGAAGTTCCAGAATGCCAGAAAATTCAGGAAACATCCAGATCAGCAGGATTGCAGCTAGTCTAGAGAGCAAGAACTCTTTGTCATCTAAGGATCCAAACACCAAGTCACAAAACCAGCAGAACGTCTTGCCATTAATGCTAATGTTTGACAGAAAAGCCAAGAACTATTTTGCAGACATTGGGCACAGAAGCCTACCAACTTAATTCTACTTACGACTATGGCTCATATTGTTTGTGCAGTGAACCAGTAGCCAGGATTCATTCTTCAGCTGGTAACCAATGTCACAAACCCCAACAGCACAGAACACGTGAAAGAGCTGACATTGCATACAATTTGTTACATCTGCCAACATATTCACACAGAGCAGCCACAAGATAAATCTAATGAGATTCTGACTTCCATAATTCTGGAAAAGAGGAGAGAAGATCTTAATATTAATGGGAAGTTAGCCCGGCCAGGTGTGGCTCAGTGGTTGAGCAATGACCTAGGATCCAGGAGATCGAGGTTTGATTCCAGGTCAGGGCACATGTCCGGGTTTCGGGCTTGATCCCCAGCAGGGGGCACGCAGGAGGCAGCCGATCCATGACTCTCTCATCGTTGATGTTTCTCTCTCTCTTCCTTTCCCTTCCTCTCTCTGAAATCAGTAAAGCTATATTTTTTTTAAAAATTAATGGGAAGTTAGTGGCTATTCAGGCACTCCTGATCTGTTGGAGTTCATCAAAGCAAACTTTGACAAAGAATCTGAAAGACAAAGCTTTTCCAGATAGTCTATAAAACAACCTATTATCAAAATAATCAGGGATTAGTGACTAGATTACAGAATTTAGTGAAAAGCTCTGTATTATCGGTACCTGGAGATACATGAATGAGTCCTGTTCTTTTTTGTGATCACACTGCGATAAAACAGTAACTTTGATAAAGTGCCCCTATAAGGAATAAAAGGCTGGTTCAATGTCTGTGATGACAAAATAGATTTAGTCATTGAAGCTGAAGAGACAGCAGAACAAAGAAAGGTCCAGAGCACACAGCCAGATCTATGCCAAGGGAATGCTGCAATTGAGGCTGCAGCTCTCACATGGACACTAGCAAGGATGATGAAACTGATGATGCTCCTGGCCACCTGCTGTGAAGATGACATTGTCCCACATGCCCTTTCCTCTCTTACAGAACATATCTAGAACCTTGATTAGTGGTACCAGGATACTACTGTGATAGCTTTGCCTATATATTGGAAGAACAGAATCTAATAAACTCGAAGTCCTACTTATATAGGCAACACCTATCTTCATTTAATTAATCAAAGACTTCTGTGTACATTGTTTGATATACAAGTATATAGGCTGAAGGCAGACTTTGCAAGTTGCTCCATGAAGCTGCCATCTATGATGTCTCCTGGCTTTCCTGCTACAATGTCCAATAGAAGGCCTGAGTGCTGAGCCCAGAATGGCATCAAATGTGTGCTAGGATTTTTCTAGTCTAGCTGAAGCTGTGTATGAAACTTCCTAAACTATGATCAAGAAGAAGCAGCTACTTACTGCTCATTCTCATATTTCAGCAGCTCCTGGAGATCATAGACAGGCCTGATGGTCACCGGAGCAACCTGAGAAGTGCTGCATATGAAACTTTGATAAAAACTGTGAAAAACAGTACCAGGCACTATTATCCTTCAGTTTAAAAATTGACTGTGGCAGCTCTGGTGTAACAGCAAAGAGTGTATCAATACAGATGAAGTCACATATGAAAGCACTTCTGATAAGTTCCAATTAAGTGACCTTCAGGCTTTGCTCTACATAACTCTTCAGAATGTTCTCTGAAAAGTGCAGCATTAAGATGAGATGATGGCCTCCCTGTTAAGGATTTTTCATTATTTTAGGGAAAACTCCCTGCTAAGAGTTTTTCAGAACTCTTCAAAATGTTCTCTGAAATGTGCAACATCAAGATGAGGTAATGGTCTCACTGTTAAGGATTTTTATTGGAGACTGTAAGATAAGTGGAAGACTTACGTCACATCTTGAAATTCACTGTCTTTCTTTTTGTTGATGGAGGACATGGGAATGAGAATGCCCATAGGTCTGTGAAGCCACAGATTCTGTGAGTGTTGGGGATAGTGTCCTTGTTATTGGTGGAGAGTTTAACAAATACACAGAGGTAGTATTGAGTGTGTTTCAGCAAACCTGCCAATTCCAGTTGGACAAGTCAGATTGCGACATTGTGGATTATCTGAGTGAGCTAAGGGAAAGCTGCTTGGAAGCCGATACTGCAATTATCCAAGGATCGAAGGGACAAGGATCGAAGGGACAAGGATCGAAGGGGAGTGCATACCCAGATGGACTGCTGATGCAACCAAGAGTAGAATTTGGTCTGTCTTTCTTCGACCTCATTGCTAGATTTGAGGGTCATGCAGAGAGCATAGGTACTGATGCTGCTAACCTGATAGGGAACTTACATACAGCATTACGAGAGGACGTACTAAAATTAATAGCAGCTAGGTTGATGATTCTTGAAATCTTAAGTAAAGGATAGAGACTCAAAACTAGCAAGACTAAACCTTTGTTCCATGGACAGTAAACTATCTAAAGAAACTGAAGAACCAATGTCAATCTATGACCAATGGAACGATACTTAAAATCGTCAGTGAAAATGTGCAGTCTTTCAAAAAACCTCAAGGAGTGTGCACAGGTGTTGAAAATATACCACATTGAAAATTCTACCACAGGAGCAGCAGCTATTAGCAGCAGCACTGTGTTTTTGTTTTTGTTTAAATATGTCTTTATTGATTTCAGAGAGAGAGAGGGAGAGGGGGAGAGAGAGAGAAACATCAATGATGAGAATCATTGATCGGCTGCCTCCTGCACGCCCCCTGCTGGGGATCGAACCCACAACCTGGGCATGTGCCCTGACCCGGGAATAGAACCTCAATCTCCTGGATCCCAGGTCCATGCTCAATCTCTGAGCCAAGCTGTCTGGGCAGCAGCCATGCTGTTGATTAGCTATGTAAACACTGACTTCAGAGAAAACCATTAGGGTAGCCACCTTGGAAAAGAGAAAAAGAATGGATTTACTTATTTGAAGGAGGAGGAGGAGAAGGAAGGGGGAAAGAGAAAGGGAAATGAGAAGAGGAAAAAAATGGAACCTATTTCTTCCTAAGTAATGCCATAATTCACTTTTCAGTATTTGGGCTGGGACTGAGAGGAATGACTGATTTTTCCAGAGAGGATAGATTTGGACCAGCAATTGTGTTTTGTCATAAAAGCAGCTTGACCTATTCTACTGATGATCAGGATGGTGTCTGGGTTTGTGAACCTTTGCCGCACATTGTTTGCATTCAGGCTAAAAGGAGGTGAGGAATACATTATAATTGGAACATGGATGAATGAACCTATAGCTACATTCTCGACTTCAAGCCATTGAAGTCTAACTTTTTCCTTAAAAAGAAAGCAGGAGGAGGGATGCTAAATGTTGCATTCCATAAAACTAACTGAAGTCCTGTCTGTGGATGGACCACGTGTGATGTAAAAAAAAAAAAAAAAAAAGACTTTTTTAAGGTTTTTTGATTGTTGTTAATTATCATCATCATTTTAGATAAAACTCTAACAAATGGTCAGAATAAAAATCTAGACTTCCAATATAAAAGCAAAGCAAAACAAAATGAAAATCAACTCACAACCTAAAAAAAATTTAAATTATGGAAAGTGGCACCACAAAGAAAAAGAAAGCTCCCTCTTGACTTGTGTATGGCAAGCTGGATACCCACCCCCTTTTGTAAAGGTGAGGCCAAGGAGTTTACCAAAAAAATTATAATAAATATAAATACATAAAAATACAGCAAATTTAAGTAACTATTTTGGTCTGAAAAATGAGGATAAAGTTAATGATCAAACAAAACCTAGCGAGAGAACCATTTGGCAATTGTTTGACTTTCAATTCTCTTTCATTTGATTGTCTCCAATGTAGTATTATTTTCTTGCTACACTTTAAAACCAAATAACCACAAAAATAGCCAAAAATATATGCATAAATGGTGTGTGTGTGTATAATCACCCCTCTCGTGATGAAAACAACACTTATAAAAGGTTTCATGCTGCTATTGCAACTAAATATTAATGTAATGATCTCAAACTTTCCTTATAAAAAAAAAACAACAAGCAAATTTTAGGGAAAATACAAATTTACTCCTCTCCAAAAGAAAAGGAAAGAAGCAATCTTTCTTCCTTCATGTAGATCTGAAGTTGATCCTAATCGAATAGCCCCTTATCATTATATTTGGCTAATGGTATTGTGTGTTAAAATACTCTCAAACTATATTTGACAGTCCATGCACCCAGTCCAAGCTTGATGCTTCCAAACTGGTCCATTTTTTCACAAAGCAAAAAGGTTAGCAGGTTAGTTTTAATCAAGCCAAATACTGATAAAAGCAAATCCCTTGAAATGGGCCGGTCCTCAAAAGCTTGTTGAAGGCTGGTTCAGCTAAGCACTGATTAAGAGTATTGATGCTGATATGATGCTCACCCAATCTTATCTGGAATTGAACATCTTTGTTCTCCAAACCTGGGCCAAAAATCTGACACTGATTTTGGTTCATAATAGGTCACAAGTATCAAAAGAATAGCCCAAGTAGGAAGTGGAAATATGGCTAGAAATGAAAACTGTCAGAGTTCTGAAAATGTACGGCAGCAGTGAATCTCAATGAAGTGGGGGAACATGTGTAAATATCAGAGGAGAGGGTGGTGAAGGGAGAAGATGGTGTGTTAGTTTGAAAACAAAACAGAAATTTGTCTCAATGTTGTTTTGTCATCACGAGTCAATCTATTTTTTGTTTGCTTTTCTCTTTTTTTAATTAATGTATAGTTGATACACAATATTGTGTTAGTTTCAGGTGAACCAGCATAGTGATTCGACATTTATATTCTTTACGATGTGATTACCAGAATAATTCTAGTAACCATCTGTCACCATACAAAGTTATTACAATGATATTGGCTGTTTTCCCTATGCTGTACATTATATCCCTGTGACTTATTATTGTTTTATAACTGGAGGTTTGCACCTCTCATTTCTCTTCACCTTGCTTACCTATTGCCCCTACCCTCCTCTCTTCCGGGAAGCAGAAGTCTTTCCTGTTTTCTTTTGATGAACACAAAAATCCCATACTCTTTTTAAAGTTATATAAAATTTCAAAATAGAGTAATTCACTTATGAGATTTTTGTGCTTATCAAAAGAAAACAGGGAAGAAATAGGTGTATTTCCCCCTGTTCTTCCTGCTAAGTACAACTAGTAAATCTTGGACATTATGTGTAAAACAAACATAAGAAGACTCTGACAGGTCGAGAAAAGCTGACTGGGGAGGAAACTTAAGACTCATCTCACCTTCTCCAGTCCTCAGATTGAGATTTAGATCATCAGTTCCCCTGGTTCTCAGGCCTTTTGGTCTCAGACTGATTTACACTGCTGGGCAAAAGGCAGATTATAGGACTTCACAGCCTACATAATCACATGAGGCAATTTCTCATAATAAATATTATCTATTATGATTCTGTTTTCCTAGAGAACCCTCACACACACATATATTAAAGTCCTTTTTTTATTTCTTCAAAAATTTTTCTTAAAAATTTTTAATGTTGACATTATTGTAGATGCCCCCTTCATCCCCCTTTGCCCACCTCTGCCCACTCCCTCCTCTCCCTCCTCAATTACATAAGAAGTAACCCACAGGGGAAACTGGGCAAAGGGTACATGGAATTTCTCTGTTCTATCTTGGCAACTTCCTGTGACTCTGTATTTATTTCAAATTAAGAGTTAAAAAACAGAAGACATAAGGCATTGAAGTTTGAAAAACACTGCTAGAAAAAACACACATAGACAACCACTTAAGAGGTCAAGAGAACTTTTGCTAATCTCAATTTTGAGATTTAATCCACATTCTATTTGAATAAAACTTCAGTTCAAGATTATACTTTTATTTTAATCCCTGGGTTTCTACTTTTTAAAGTTTGATGGTGGTTTCATAAAAATGTAGAATAGTAACACAAGTTTTTCCACTTCTGATCCCGATCCATTGACGCTTGTCTAGAGAAATTGTCTCAATTAAATATGAAGCCTAAATTTATAACATTTTAAAATTTAAATTAAAGTTTTCTGGAGAAAGGAGTGGAAAATTTGCGATGAAAAAGTAAACTCCATCATCCAAATTGATCTAGTAATATTTAGAATATCTTTTCAGAGTCTGACCACTATAACCCCTACTCGCATATTACTGGGTTGTGCTCTCAGAACATGCTCAGCAAAGTTCATTGTATCATCTAGAAACAGCAACTAAAGAACAGGGACTTCAATAAGATTTAAACATTTTTTTCTAGCATAAAACATTTTTTAAGCTAGATGATTCAAAGCTGACAATAGCAAATCTAAAGTCACAGGGATGTATTTTTATGCTTATGATCTTTCATCTTTTGCATTGGCTCAAGATTGTCTCATTGTTCAGTATGGCTACTGGGGCTCTAGCCATTAATGTCTACATTACCAGCAAGAAGCAGGAAATGTAAAAAGAATGCATATGCCAAATGTTACCTCTTTCCTAAGGAGAGTTTCTGGAAGTCCCATCCTATCTCTCACTTACCAAAGGCCATCCAAAATAAAATTGGGTTTTGTTATTAACTAAGAAAGTGGAAATGTATATTAGGTAGCTAGCAGTCTCTATCAAATATGAAAATAATTAGCCCTAGCTAGTTTTGCTCAGTGGTTAGAGCATCAGCCTGTGAACTGAAGGGTCACAGGTTCAATTCTGGCCAAGGGCACGTACCTCTGTTGCAGGCTCGATCCCTGTAGGAGGCAACCAATCGATGTTTCTCTCTCTCTCCCTTTCACTCTCTCTGAAAAGCAATGGAAAAAATATCCTCGGGTAAGGATAACAACAACAACAAAAAGTATTATAGCCAGCATTATGGGTTGAAAATAAGCCCAAAGAGTACCAAATCAGTCCCCAAATATCCTAAACCTGGCAAAAGACAATCTTTGGCAGTAAGGAAAATAGGCTCTCATGTCATTGGATCTTGGAAGAACATATAACCTGTGAAGTTCTGGTCAACAAGAAATGAGACAATTGGATCAACAAAAATTTTGTGAAGATTGCAGACTATCAGTTGCAAAACTCAAAGGGAAGGTGTAGATTGAAATACAGTTATTCACAGTGTCTAAACATATATTGCAGTTAAACCAGATCCACCGAGAGTGCCTCACCCAGCAGAATGAGCAGCTTCATTAGAAGCATCCTACAAATTCTATAATAAATAGCAAGATAGTATCCTTAGCAATAAATATATCAAGGAGATTTTCTCTAAACTTCGGGGAAAGGCTGATCATTTGTAAAATGAGCACTTCACTAAAAATAAACTAAGATGCCATTAGTATCTCCATTTTACAGATGGAGAAACTGCGGCTTGGTGAAATTAAGACACATGCAAATTCACGTGGCTAAGAAGTGGCAGAGCCTAGATTCTTCTAGGCCCAGAACACTATACTACTGTCTGTGACACAAATCACCATTACTTAAAATATATATATTTTAGCTCTATGTTTAATCTAGATATAAAAGGCATTTACTGCTCTATTCTAGAAACAGATTATTTTATTTTCAGACCACTTTAGAAAGTTAATATTATTCAAGGGTATAAAAAATACGATTTCTGAAAAATACTGTGTGGTTAACTGGGAGAACTAAGCCTGCTAGTCACTGGAGGTTTCCTAGCCCGCTGAGCCTACCAGCAATGGATCCATCCTGCTCTCCAGAGAAGACCAGCCCCGCTGCATCTCTCCTCCAGCATTCTGTCCAGCTGCTCCAAAGTGCTTTGCTTTAGGGGCAGCCATGGCCAGCTCTACCCGTGAAAGATAAAGGATCCTGATTATGGAGAGTATTCCTGCTGCAAACGATACCTTTTCACAGTTGCTTGTTTGTTTTATTTAAAACCCCTTGACAGCCCTCTGCTTTCTCTGCTTCTATAAATAATCAACCTTAATGATAAAATATAACCTGCACATTCAAATGCACATTTACTTCTATACATTTCCGTGCCCTGAATAGTCACAGCTACAAAGACATCAGTTTTGAACATGAGCATATGGTTCTGAAAACTTCATATTTCAAATCCACAATTCAACTTAAGAATGGAACATAATGTTTTCATTAACACCGATGATACATAAAATTGCTTCTTAAAAAAATGACAAAACCTGGACTTGAGCTATGAGGTTGGAGCTTTGAAGCTACTGAGGATTGAATATTTATGTTGAACAAAATTATGTCTGACAATGAGATAAAGCATGCATAAAATATTGTTTAAATTCACAATGCTTCTGTTCAGTCCTTAAAAGAAACTTGTAGAAAGTTTCCTCAATTCCCTAGCAAGTAACTTTTAGTTCATTGCAAGCTCTCTATCATTGACATTTGCACTGACTCCCCTTTGTCCAGATAGTGTGAATATGTTCTCCTTGCTGGTCATCAGCTTCTCCAATTCCCCTCAGAACCCCTTTGGGTGCATGTTTCAGAAAGAGACTGCAGAGAGATGCAGGAATCACAATCACATATTACTCCAGAGTGACTTGGGACTCTAAAAAACACCTGGCATTCAGTGAGCACACAAAGAACTGAAATGCAGTCACTGAAAAGATCTTTCATTTAAATGTACTTCTAACAAAAGATGCCAGATACTCCGTCTTACCCCAAAAGGAAACATTCAATTTATTCCTTAATGCTGAGCCTAGGGAGCTGCAGTTCAAAGTTCTCCCACTGTTTGCAAATTGTTTTTTTTTTTAAATTAAATTTATTGAGGTGACATTGGTTAATAAAGTTATATAGGTTTCAGGTGTACAATTCTATAATATATAATCTGTGTGTTGTATTGTGTATTCATCACTCCAAATCAAGTCTCCTTCCTTCACCATTTATCCCCCCTTTATCCTCTTCTACCTCCCCCACCCCCCTTTCCCTCTGGTAATCACCATGCTGTTGCCTGTGTCTATGAGGTTTTTTATCTTTTGCTTCATCCCTTCATATTTGTCACCCAGCACCCCACTAACCCCCACCCCTCTGACAGTTGTCAGTCTGATCCATATACCCATGACTCTGGTTCTATTTTGCTTGTTAGTTTTGTTCATTAGGTTCCACATATAAATGAAATCATGTGGTACTTGTCTTTCTGTGACTGGATTATTTCACTTAGCATGATACTCTCCAGGTCCATTTATGCTGTCCCAAAGGGTAAGATTTCCTTCTTTTTTTACAGCCAAGTAATATTCCATTGTGTAAATGTCCCACAGCTTCTTTATCCACTCGTCTACTGATAGGCACTTGGGCTGCTTCCAAATCTTAGCTATTGTAAATAAGGCTGCAATGGACATAGGGGTGCATATATTCTTTTGAATTAGAGTTTGGTGGTTCTTTGGATATATTCCCAGGAGTGGAATTGCTGGGTCATGAGGCAGTTCCATTTTTAAATTGTTGAGGTGCCTCCATACTGTTTTCCACAGTGGCTGCACCGACCTATATTCCCATCAACAGTGCATGAGGGTCCCCTTTTCTCCACACCGTCACCGACTCGTGTTATTTGTTAATTTATTAATGGCAGCCATTCTGATAGGTGTGAGGTGATATCTCATTGTGGTTTTAATTTGCATCTCTCTGACAATTATTGAGGTTGATGATGTTTTCATATGTCCCTTGGTCATCTGTATGTCCTCTTTGGAGAAGTGTCTATTTAGGTTATTTGTCTACTTTTTTAATTGGATTTGTTTGGGGAGAGGTTGTGTTGAGTTTTATATGTTATTTATGAATTGTAGATATGAGCTCATCAGATGTGTGACTGGCAAATATGTTCTCCTATTCAGTGGGTTGTCTTTTCATTTTGTTGATAGTTTACTTTGCTGTGCAAAATTTTTTAGTTTGATGTAGTCCCACTTATTTTTTTTTCTTTTGTTTCCCTTGCCCAAGGAGATATTTCAGAAAAAGTACTGCTACTAGAAATGTCCAAGATTTTACTGCTTATGTTTTCTTCTAGGATTTTTATGGTTATGAGTCTAATATTTAAGTCTTTAATCCATTTTAAGATTATTTTTGTGTATGATGTAACAAGGTGGACTAGTTTGTTTTGTTTTGTTTTGTTTTTTGCATGTATCTGTACAATTTCCTCCCAACACCATTTATTGAATAAACTATCTTTACCCCATTGTATGTTCTTGCCTCCTTTGTCAAATGTTAATTGACCATAAAGGCATAGGTTTATTTCTGGGCTCTCTACTTTGTTCCATTGATCTACATGTCTGTTTTTATGCCAGTACCATGCTGTTTTGATTACTATGACCTTCCTCCAAATTTGTTGTTTCTCAAGATTGCTGAGGCTATCTAGGGTCTTTTG
Organism: Miniopterus natalensis; assembly: GCF_054644295.1. Taxonomy (NCBI): domain Eukaryota; kingdom Metazoa; phylum Chordata; class Mammalia; order Chiroptera; family Miniopteridae; genus Miniopterus; species Miniopterus natalensis. The sequence continues at coordinate 31,251,075 of NC_142103.1, forward strand.
TGGTTCCATGTAAATTTTTGGAATATTTGTTCTAGTTCTGTGAAATATGCCATTGGTATCTTGATAGGAATTGTGTTGAATCTGTAGGTTGCTTTGGGTAGTATGGACATTTTAATGATGTTAAGTCTTCCTATCCACAAATACAGTATATGCTGAGGTACTAATGTTTATATCAAACAAAATATACTTTAAAACAAAGGCTATAACAAGAGACAAAGAAGGATCCAGCAATTCCACTTCTGGGTATTTATCTGAAGCAACCCAAGACACTAAAAGAAAAAGACTTATGCATCCATATGTTCATTGCAACATTATTTGCAATAGCCAAGGTATGGAAGCAAACTAAGTGCCCATCAATAGATGAATGGATAAATAAGAAGCAGTACATATATGCAATGTAATATGACTCTACCATAAAAAAGAATGAGTGGCCTGGCCGGTGCGGCTCAGCGGCTGAGCATCGACCTAGGATCCAAGAGATTGCAGTTCGATTCCTGGTCAGGGCACATGCCAGGGCTGAGAGCTCAATCCCACAGTAGGGGGCGTGCAGGAGGCAGCCGATCAATGACGACTCTCTCATCATTGGTGTTTCTATCTCTCTCCCTCTCCTTTCCTCTCTCTGAAATCAATAAAGATATATTTTTTTAAAAAAATGAGTGAAATAAGTCAAACAGAAAAAGATGAATGTCCTACGATTTCACTTACATGTGGAATCTAAAAAAACAAAAATAAACAAACAAGCAGAACAGAAACAGACTCATAGATACAGAGAACATTTTGACTATTGCTAAATAGAAGGGGGGGTTGAAGGGATGGGTGAAAAAGGTGAAGGGATTAAGAAGCACAAGTTGATACCTACAGAATAGTCACTGGGATGTAAAGTACAGCACAGAGAAGACAGTCAATAATATTGTAATAACTATGTATGGTGCCAGGTGGGTACTAAATTTATCGGGGTGATCACTTCATACTTTATAGAAATCTCTAATCACTATGTTGTACACCTGAAACTAATATAGTATTTATATGTCTACTATAATTGAAAAATAAAAAAATTATTTAAAAAAGTAATAAGCTCAAGAGACTTGCAACTGTACCTTTGAAAAAGGTTCACAAATTTAGTATTATATATATGTGGGCTTATCTTTCTAAGATAAAAAAAAACTCCTGAGAAAATCAGATTGTTCCCATTGATAAGGAGTGAGCTTTTAACTTTGAAGTCTTATCTGAGTTTTGAAAGAAAAAGGAGTAAGATTTTAGAGAAGTTGAAAATTGATAGTCCGAGGGCTGATTTTTTCCCCTTAGAGATCTTTTGTTTTTGCTTTTTGGAGGGGTAGCAGAGACTTCGGCGTTGTTTCATTATGTTTTGCTATGAATGCTTTTCAGTGAGGATCACACTGTCCAATTTTCCTCTAGTAGCATCTCTCCCTATTGTCCTCCACGTGGCTGCATCATACACCTGGCACCAGACAGCCTTCGAGTTTGTAGCTCTTCTTGGCCTAGAGAATTTTAAGGCTGAAAGAGACATTAGAGATGATCTAGTCCCCTTTCTAAAACAGCTTCCTGTAGCCCCACTCCTCCACCTCTATGCAATGTTCCTTGTAATAGAAAAGAAACACGATGCAAAATGCTCTTCTCTCACTGCAGTCAGCGAATTTCTGATGTTCCAGGTCATGGCAAGTTCACCACTTTGACAGCTCATGTGCTTTTAGTATGAGAGCTTTCCTGTTGGTGGCAGAATAACCTCTGTGTACTATGATGGCCTCCACAGAATGGATTTTTATTCCAAGTCCAGTGGTAGTGTAGCAACTCTATGTACATGCTATAGACAGAGATGGGCCTTGTGGGTATGATTTTTGGTTAAAAGCTTCAAAACTGTGCTGGAACACCTGAGCATAGACATGTAACTTTATTTCTCACTGGTAGAGCTCATCCCTACGCCTGGTTTGATAATGAGTTGAGGAGGGTTCTTTGGGCTTGCTGCTATTGTTGCTTTTGTATAAGAGTTCTAAATCCATCAGGGTCACAAGGAGAATCAGCTTAACCTTGAGTAAAATCCATTGGAAAGCAGGGAAATTGCATTTCTGTTGCAGGTGCAGGCTTGGATGGCCTTTCCCCCATACATCTGCCTACAAGTTCTTATTGTTTCTAAGGCAAATAAAGCGAAGGCCATTTGGCATAAGAAATGCTTTTGCTCCTGACTTTGCCTGAAAACCCCTTCAACTGCAAGGAAGTTGAGAGGAGCCATATGCTGCCTCTATCGTTCACTAGTCTGCTGTGCCACATACTGGAGCGTTGTGGTGCTGGGGATGTCTCTTGAGCATATGGAAAATAAAGTTGCAGAGTTGCAAAGCTCTAGCTCAGCAAATGCGATGGCAAGTTGGTAACGATTTCAAACATATTTGGGAGAATGGGCTCTTCCTGAGTCAGAGGGAAGTGGATTGCAGAACCCCCCGATTGGTGCCCTGCAAAATCCTCCTTTGTATCAGCAGGAGATAAACTAGGACCCACATTGGGAAGGATCATCAACCTCAGTGTGGTTCTCTCGGTTGATGCAGTGAAGGCAGAAGAGAGGCTGGCCGACTGATGTTAACGCTGCCTCCATGGGGTTCTGCCCCAGCTCATTTGCTGTGTGTGTCCACGTGTACTGTGTGTGGGGGGGGGGGTTAAATTCCAAACTTTGGGAGACAGCAGCAGCTAGCTTGAGATACTCTCAGGTTCCTGAAGAGCTGAACCAAACTTCAGAGCCAATAGCCTCTGTTCAGTGGGCGGTTTCCTGTCCTCTATGCTCCCAATAGAAACATCAACGGACATGATGTGGTCCCAGTGGGACTAAAATTGTTTGTCCTTTTGTAGAATGAACATGCTTAACTTTTTGTTTGTTTTTTAATTTTTTATTTTTGTTTAAAATATTACAGATGTCCCTTTTTCTCTCCAGTGACCCGTTCCACTCCATCCCACCCCTCTCCCCAGTCCCTCTCCCCACCATTGTCCATGTCCTTGGGCTGTGCATATATGCATATAAGTTCTTTGGTGACTCTCTCCCCCTCCACCCACCCGCCCTCCTCCATCCCTCTGACATTCGTCAGTCTCATCTATGCTTCCATGTCATTGAATCTATTCTGTTCATCAGTTTATTAAGTTCTTTAGATCCCACGTAAAAGCGAGATCATGTGATGCTTGTCTTTCTCTGCCTGGCTTATTTCACTCAGCATAATATTCTCCAGGTCCTTCCATACTGCTTAACTTCTTAATCATTAAAAAAACAAAAGACACCTCAGTCAGAAGCACCTCTGCCATTTAGGTTTCAGAACAAAACTTGTGGGGGTTTTCCTCCTTTGCACCTTGCAAATAGGAAACAGATACAGTTATGTGAAAACTGTTGCTCAGATTGGCAAAATCTAAAGCTGAGAGCTTTACAAACACATAAAGATTCTTAGTCTATTAAGTATGTGCATGCACGCAAGCACACATACACACACACACACACACACACACATACCCCTCTTCTAATAAAAATAGTGCACTGGGACTTTTTTCCCCCTTAAGTGTGTTCTTTACTTATCTTGTCACCAGCCCAAGAGAAAACTACTTGGTATTAGCTTAAAGGCTCTGTCTTACTCCACAATGAATCACAGATTTCCTTGTGCTCAGAGTACCCTCAAGAACTTTCTTCTCAGGTCATTCAAATTTTTTTTTTTAATTCATCCATTATGTCTTTGTCTGCTCACAAGGCACCATATTGTAAAATGTGAGTGAGACGTAGATATTGCACTGCTCGTAAGGAACTGAAGACCTAGAGAGGAGAGGAGGCATCTACAAATATTTACTTAGAGCCTACCTATTGCTCTTACTAACACACATAGGCGGCATTCCTTAAGAACATGGCCGCTCCTTTTATTACCCAATAAAAGGTCAATATCGCATGAAACCTTGTTAATGGCCCACAGCACCTGGAAACTATTTGTTGCCATCCGTTTTCCCAAAGCCCGCCCATCTAGTCAGTTGAGTACTTGGGATGTTTAAAATGAAAATGGGGGCCCGGCCGGGCGGGGCTCAGCGGTTGAGCATCGACCTGGGATCCAGGTGATCGGGGTTCGATTCCCGGTCAGGGCACAGGCCCGGGTTGTGGGCTGGATCAATGACTCTCTCATCATTGATGTTTCTGTCTCTCTCTCTCTCCCTCTCCTTTTCCCTCTCTGAAATCAATAAAGATATATTAAAAAAAAAAAAAAAAAAAAGAAAGAAAATGGTAGAAGAATTTTTCTATGCTGTTTCTCTGATTCCACGCTCAACGGCTACCTGGTATGAGTCTGCTAACACCTACCTTAATCTAAAATAATGAGTGCTTGATGAGCATGTCACTCTACCAGACTACATTTTCCATGAGAGCATAGATGACATCTGTCTCACTCAACATATTTCTGAACCCATTGCCATGCCTCTAACATAATACTGAAGAAATATTTCTTGAATACTGAAAAAATAAATAAATGGTGTAAGTCAGCTCTAATACAAGCATCTCCCCCTCTAGCATCATTTTAGATATCCCCAGGCAAAATTCCTTTTCAATCAAATGAGTAGGTAGATGTCATAAATATGCCATATTTAGTTATTGTTGCCATGTCTTTTTTTTTTTTTTGAGCAAAAGAGATGACTGAATGAGCTCCCCAAATACCTTCCAACTTCAGGATTCCATGATCCAATGGAATATTGAAACTGACAGCTGGCCATCAAGGATCCAGGTAGTTTTAAAGGTAGGAAATGGGACTAAAGTTGAAAAATTATATAATGTTCACCCCCCAAGTAGCATCCATTGCCCAGGACCTAGCTGTCAAAAAGGCATGACAAACTGCACAACTGTTGCAACAGTTTACATGAGCAGTGTATGCAAGGCAGGGTGTCGCCAGAGGAAACCATAAGGGGTAATAGTTCAACTTGAAATCCAGAAGATAAGAGTGCTAAGGAAAATGGCATTTCATTGACCTGTAGAGTACGTTTTAAGTTCGTATTCCTGACTGTGGAGCTCACCAATTACCAGTGTTATAAATGTAACGCGGTCCCCCTGAAGGAGAGGGAGAGAGGGCTCAGAAACACCTCCCCGCGCCACAGATAATTAGAGAGAATGAAAGCTCGTCGAAACCGTGCAGGGAAATGTAGAAATGCCAGTGAACGGAATGTGTTTTTTTTTCTTGACCATGTAAGAGATAGGGTTCATCTTAGAAAAACCTGGGGGAAAATGTTTGAAAGGAGATTTTCCAATCTTATTAAGCTTTAAACTGAAACTATACAAAGAGAGAGGAAATGCTTTTAAAATATTGTGTGCCTGAATCTAATGCATGACACTGCCTAGGACAAAGCAAGAAGAGCCCCTTGAAAAAGATCTCAGGAATTCTCTTGAGAACATAATAAGAAAACTATTTGGAAGCCGTAGTTTTAGCCTCAGATGTCTTATGCCAATGGCAAGAATATGGGCAATAAATGAGGGCAGCTTAAAAGTCTCACACAAAGAGCTTAGAGTTGAGTAAGTGTCACCGAGGCTTGCTAGGGTGGTAGTTGGTGAAAAATTGCAATGAAAGGGAATAATCTGTTCCAAAATAGATTTAACAGGAGAGAGAACATCATATGCTGCAAAGATACAGAGTGGGGAGAAAAAAATTCATGAATCGAGAGGCAGAAGCATGCTGAGGAGAGACACCAAAATAATACAATTGTGGGAATTCTCTACAACCTGTTTGGCAACATGGAAGACATGGGTGATATTTTCTAATAGTTATCACACAACTGGAACAATGGCAGACATTCTTAATGGAGACTTCAGTTTCAAAAAACAGCCTCAAAGTCTCAGTATTTCAAAAGCAGAGCATTGGATCAATGACCCCGCCTCATAGGTACTTGAAGAAGCACAGAAGGGGAGGGAATTGGGATCGTCAAGAACATGCATCGTTTACATGTAAAGCATTTTGATTTCAGCAAAATATCAAAGAAAAATGCCCCGTGATTATTTTATGGATAAGATGGGGAAATACGGCTACGGATCGTACCATCCAAGTGGTTTCTGAGAGTCCAAAAGAGTGTTAGATTGATCCAAGATGACATTTATTTCTGGGGGCAGGACAGTTACCTTTAGTAGCTTAAGTAGCCTTAATAAGTCAGATGCGTTTGGAAACACTGAAATGCATAAACAAATAAATAACTTTGATTCCTAGAAAACAAAACAATAGGTGACATGGTGACTACTCCAGCTCAGTATGCCTCTCTAAAGAATGGGCTTTCACCTACTAACTCAAGGAGCAGGAGTGTAAGATCCGGCAGGAGTATAAAAGGGCAGTCAAGCTCCAGCAGCGAAGAACAAGCCAGACGGCTGTCAGACATGCCCGGGATTTTATGGCTGGAGCCTCTTTTTGCAGTTTCTTATTGGTCAAAAAACTCCAAACCAAAGCAACTAGCCTAACTCCTCAAGGGACCCAGGGTGTTCTCATCTTTTATGTGGTCACTTGCAAAATTAGGAACTTCTTATTAACTGAGTAGAAAGATAACTCTGGCAACCGCCCACACCAGCTACCAGCGGGATGCTAACTGCAGAGCGAAAGAGGAGGCAAGTTTTAAGAGAATTTATCAAAATAATTACAGGAGAATACTTTCGTTAAAAAAATAAATTGGTATCATTAGAATAGAATCATAACTCTTTTGCAAGTGCTTCTGCGTATGCTCCATCTTTGTTACCTTTAACGATTTGACATTCGGTTAAAATGAAGTGCTTCTTCCGCAGCGTGGAAAAATTCTGATTTTCCTGTTCCATTCAATTCGTGGTTTAATGGGAAATGATGCAGAATTAGTTACTCCTAGCAAGGAGATTAGCTTTTTTAACCTTGTTGCATTTTATCCATCCTCTGCAACTAAGTAATGCAGGGGGGGAAAATAAGCCAGGTAGACTTGTGAAAGTGTAACCAAAAGTGTTTTTCCCATAGGACAAAGAAATGCTAAAAATTAAAGTGGAAACAAACAAGCACTGAAAGAGTTATGATGAAACTCAGTTTATAGCACTTTTTGTTTAAAACCCAAATATTTCTTGATCCTCAAATATTTCTTTTCCGAAGGCCTTAGAAGGGGGTACAAAGAGATGCTTTCCATAATTGTGCTTTGAAATCCTTCAAAATAAGCCCTCCAAGACCTGATAAGATATGCATCATCGTAAACGGTGCACACATGTCCATGTTAAAAGGAAAAGCAAAGAAACTGTAAGGTGTTGTGATGCCCAAACTATGTAAACACTGGAATTGAGCATTTCTGAAATATTTTCTCAAGTAGAGAGTTCAGATCTTCAGCGCTTTCTAACATTTTCAATGAGAAATCCATACTGTTGGGCAGAAACTTTCTTTTCCCAGAATACTTCCATCTTGTACAACTTCTCTCTCTTTTTTCCACATTGCCTGAGTATCTTTCTTTTATATGTCTTTTCTACATTAAGTATCAAGCCCAAGTAAATTTCTACTACGGATGAAACTTTCTTGCTATTTAAGTCTTCTAAAAAAAATCAAATCTTTAAAAATAATAAATGAATTCATGTGTCAAATATCATTCATTTAAAAAAAAGTCTCTAAATATCCAAATTAATGAAAACCACAAAGTAGATGCTAACACTCATATGTAAAATGCTTTACAAATAATAAGTTATTTGCATTTTTTCTTCCCATTTTCCAGATGGGGAAGTTGACACGCAGAAGCAAAAAGGTTCTTGTCCAAGGTCATGCGATAGATGTGCTCTTACCCTATAAACATGCTGTGTCATAGTTTACTGTGGCAGCTTCTAATTCTGCAAACTGAGATTTTTGAAAATGTCTCAGAAGAACTTTGATAATGGCAACATAACATCAAGTAAAAAAGCAGTTGTATTTAATAATGGGAAAACTGAATGCCATCTAATTCTCTGACACATTAAGAAATTACGGCTCGTGCATGTATGGCAATCGCTTGATTCTACTTAAACTTAATGGATAAATAAATAAATGAAGATGAATTAAAATCATTTTTCTTGGATTTATTGTAGAAACCATTTAATAATATGTGTGGGTGCAAATAGTGGCCTGGGTAGGAAGGTTGCAAATGGGGAGCTCATTTGATGAAATTAATGAAGTGCGTGACTTATGAACTTAAATTCCAATTTACAGAATTATTAACCTTTGAGTCGGAAGCAATATAATGGCAAGATTGGTGGTTCTCACCCCAGACCTATTAAATTAGACTTGATAAGGATGAGGCAGCGGCTCCGTGGATGAAAGTTTGGGAAGCCCTGACCTCCTCCATCCTATATGTCACAGCAGGAATCCGTTCTACAACGTCTCCCGAGTACTATGTTCCCCTCCAGTGACAAGGAGCTTATGGCTTCAAAAGGCAACGCACTTCATTTTCTTAAGGCTCTAATTGCTAACCAAATTCAATTTGACAGCCATATACCTTATTGAAAGCCTACCATGTTCCAGGCAATTTATATACATTACTGTATTTCTAATTCTCACAGTAATTCCATCAAAAGGTACTATTGCCCTCATTTGTAGATTAGGAAAATGAAATTCTGAAACCCTGAATGGCTTGTCCAAGTTCAAATAACTAAGTGGCAAAGCCGAGATTAAAACCTTACACTGCCTCTAGTACACATTTTCTTTAATTCTTAAAAATCCCTTATAGTGTATGTATTATTTTCCCCAAAGTTACAAAGGAGGAAACCGAAGATTGGAGAGATTTGGTGATTAATCAGAGTAAAACAGACAGTAAATGACAGATTAGTAATTCAAGCTCAGTCCCATCACGACTCCAAAGCCTGTGATCTTAACCATAATACCTTAGAACTTCTCATACCTTTCAATATAATACATCGCAATAAATTTAAAAAATCAAAGTAGCGTAGAGAAGGGGGTAGCCAACTCCAGTAAGCAAAAGGGATCTGCTACTTGCCTTCCAAGTGAGGTGCTCTGTCAGGCTGGTTTCAAAAAATGAGCAAAAAAGGTCCAGGCAACCAAAGGAGAAGAGGCCAGGGGGCAGAGGAGCACGTGGGGAAATGTGGAGCTGGAACACATCTCAAGGACAGTCTGCCTGCAGGTGCCCCCACCAAGCACTCTCTGGACTAATGTTCATTTTTTACATTCTTCCATCTGCCACCTTACGTGCTTTATGTTTCTTCAGAACACTTATTACTGTAACAATTGCTATTACTTCCTGTATACTTCTTATGTGTCAGGCGCTGTCCACAGATCTTTATGTGGAATGACTCATTTAGCCCTCACAAAGCTCTTCGAGGTAGAATCTACTAATATGCCCATTTTACATATAAGAAAACTGAGGCCCAGAAAGAGTAGCTGACTTGTACAAGGTCACAGAACCAGTAAGTGGGTGAGCAAGGACTTGAAGCCAGGCAGTCTAGTTCCAGACTACTTTTGGGGGGTTTTTCCTTTCCTTTTTTGAAAACACTGGCAGGGAATCAAACCACGATCTCCTGGATCCTAGGTCGATGCTCAACTGCTGAGCCACGTCCGGCAGGGCCAGACTGCTTTTTAAACTACCATATTGCCTCTCTACCTGGCATTATATCATGTAATTATCTGTTCAATTTATTGTTTCTCCTCTCACTGGAATGTAAGTTCCATAAGGGCAGGGACTATGTCTATTTTGTTCAATGCCGTATTTCCAGCACCTAAAATAATACATAGAACATATGAGGTGCTGAGCAAATAATTGTTCAATGAGTGAATTATTTTAGCAAATATCTTTAGAGTATCTACTATATCCTAGGCTGTTCTGGGTACTAAAATTACAGAGGAAGTCTAATCCTTCTTCCACAAGATAGTTTTTAAAATAAATCAAGGCAGGTTTTGTATACCTTTTAAGTTCCTTCTTTTCTAGAATCAATAGCCCTATTTTGTGTCATTATTTCTCATGTGGCATGATATTACCAGGGCCTTCCCCTCTGGACAGGAGTGGATCATCAATAAAATTAAAGAGCACACAAAACTTACCAGAGTGCTTTAGGAACGGTCCAACCCCCTTTTTCTGTACTCTGTGATTCTTTTAATGCAACTCAAGATTTAACACAACCCAAGCTTTTCTAACAGTTGCATCATAACGTTAGCCTTTGCAGTCCGCAATGAAATAAAAGGCCTACACTCTTTTTAATAATAATGCCATGGCCCTGGCTGGGTGGCTTAGTTGGCTGAGCACATCCTGTGCACCAAAAGGTTGCTGGTTCGATTCCCGGTCAAGGCACATGCCCCGATTGCAGGCTCGATCCCCAGTAGGGGTACGCGGGAGGCAGCCGATCGATTTTCATCTCTCACATCAGTGTTTCTCTTTCTCTCTCCCTCTCCCTTTCTCTCTCTCTAAAAATCAATAAAAATATTTAAAATATAATACTATGATACTAAGCCATGTCCTGTTGTGAACTGGGCAGTAGAAATTCCACAAATTCCTATGTTTAAATCAATTTGGAGAACTTCATGATTACCTTCATTAAGTTTCATCTCATTACATCAGGGGCATTCCTCCAACCTATAAATAAGTTTGAATCTTGAGATTTTGATCCATCTTACCCGTGATCCATCTCAGAACTGAGTCGTCAGCAAATTCTGCAAGCATGACTATTACGTCTTCATTCAGATAATGGCTCAATATATCGAAAGGGACAGAAACAAATACGGAGTTCTGTGGCAAGGCACTAGGGACCTTTCGTCTGGTTAACAATGATTCACCAATCCAGACTTCGGGTTCACTTGTTCATCCAGTTAAGAATATAAACCTACCTTTACATTATGATTCATACCTCTATTTTAGCATTTAATCCACAAAATCATGACAGATCATTTTTTTCTATGTTTTGCTGAAATCAAAATACCTTACATGCAATGCCTGTTGTGGAATCCTAATTTCAGAGAAAGTCTTCCCTTCTTTGCTTCTTCAAGTAATATGAGGTAAAATTGTTCGGTAAGAGAAGAATTCATCATATGCTCTGCTTTCAGAACACTGAGACTTTAGCTATATTTCTTTTTTCTTTTTTAAAAATGTCTTTATTGATTTCAGAGAGAGGAAGGGAGAGGGAGAGAGAGAGAAACATCACTGATGAGTCATTGATTGGCTGCCTCCCGCACGCCCCCTGCTGGGGATCGAGCCCGCAGCCCGGGCCTGTGCCCTGACCGGGAATTGAACCGCGATCTCCTGGCTCCTAGGTCGATGCTCAACCACTGAGCCACACCGGCTGGGCTTTTCATTGTAGTTTTTCATTGAGCACCATCCTATCAAGTCTCAGTGATACCTGTATGATTGTGTTTAACTTATTTGAGTTAAAATTTCAAGCTGGTTTCCAAAAGGTTTTGCTAGCATGTTTTAAAGTGAGATTTTTCCATTTTCCAATATAAAAATAAATACAGGAAAAACCTAGCATTAATGTGTCTCATTCATTCCCTTTAAATACACTTTAACTCTAGGCCCATTTTGCTGGCTTCCTCTGCCTTCATGCTTTTCTAATACTATCTCAAACTCCACCTAAGACGGATACATTTCCAAAGAGACAAATAGTCCATCCTGGTATATACGATAAGTATCTTCCATCCAGAAGGAAGACCATTGATCATACTCAAAAATCCCTGCCTTGCCCTGGCCAGGGTGCCCCAGTTGGTTAGAGCGTCACTGGGAAGGTCTCCGGTTTGATTCCTGATCGGGGCATGTGCCCAGGTTGCAGGCTTAGTCCCTCTTTGGGGCACGCATGAGAGGCAACTGATCAATGTTTCTCTGTCACATAGATGTCTCTCTCTCTCCCTTCCTCCCTCTCTAAAATAGAAAAATTAAAAAAAATTTTTTTTAAAGTACTGCTCTGCTCAGTATTCCCATGCTGCTCATGAAATAAACTAGAGTTCAGAGGAAGAAATATAAAAATTACATTGTTTTTATATTGAATATAATATACTCATATATTAGTATGGATTGTAAGCAAAGTAAACAAATATTAGTATAAATTTAAAGTGAAAGAAAATTCAAAAATTTTATGTGCTTTTATCTGCAAAATTGATGTCTGAGGATAAAAATTAGCATAAACCTCATTAATGTGTAGTATTATTGTTCAAACCAGTAGATATTACACTGCAGTTAATTGTATTTCCAATTAAGACAAAGGAAATCCATTTTAGCCCGAATAAAAGCTTTGAAATAATCATTTCAAAAATGGGAAATGAAATGAATAATTTTGTTTAAAAAGCATTTGTCCTTTGAACTTCAGTCTATTCAGCTCCTGAAACGCTTATTAAAACAGGATTCTGTTCGGCACATTTTAAACTTTAAATAATTATACCACCCAGTGTGCATTTCTATAAAACACCAGTAACTGACAATATTATTTCATACAACATTTATATTATACAATTGCTCTTACAGTTCCAAAAAAAAAACTAATAAAAGAAAAACTTTGTTAATAAGGTGGCAAACTGAAGGGAGTTACAGGGAACTTGTTCAAAGAGGCCAAACCTTCTGAAATGACTTGAAGCCTTAGAACTAATGATGGTAATGTCTTAAACTTGCTAAAGGAAATCAATACTTTCTTTGATTGTTAGCTCTTTGCCAGTTGGTCGGGCTCACATCTGATCATGACGAAGTGAGATCCTTCCCTGAGTACTGGCAACTGAAAAATGCTACCTGAACACCTATTACTAAATTAAGCCTTAAAGAGGCTATAAAAACCTTCCCATCATGAGTTAACCCTTCCAAGTCAGATCTTATTATTAGAAATATTTTAATTGCTGAGTTCTATTGCCAAACTTTTCATTAATGTGGACCAATCCTCATTTCACATGGACAAACACGATGGCTTTACACACACATGCACACACACCATCTCATAAGACAACTGGATTAAAGAAAGCATGGTAAATGAAAAAAAAAAGTACATAATAAATGTTAATATTATCACTTGGGAAATACAGTTCCCAGCTGGTTTTAAAGTTTGTACAAAGTTCAAAAGTATTTAGGCAATGGAATTAAGGCAAATTTGATGTTATCTATTGGAAGAGAGATTAAGCACAACATGAGTATATTTCCTGCCTCAGTTCATAATATAGCTCTCTACCCAAATACCCAAGCTGGAAAACAAATCATTTTCAAACTTTTATTCCATAAATATTATTGAGTGCCAGTTATACACAAGTGAAAGGGTGAGAAACAATACCTGCTTTCACAGACCTAAAAGAGAAGCAGGGAAGCTAGACAATTAAATAAGTAACTGCCATAAAGAGTAGAGAGCACTATCATAGGGGATTAGGGGAGGGGTTACCTAGGAGAGTTCTTGGAAGAAATGACACTTACTGTGAGCTCTGAAGTTTGAGTAGGAGTTTCAGATGATACATGTACCAGGTAGAAAGAAAACAAGGCCCTTGCCCTTCACATTAAATGGTCCAAGCCTTCACCATTTCTTACCTGAATTATGCAATCAATTTTCTAGATGGGGTTTCTTTGAATTTATCTTACTTTGGGTTTGCTAAGCTTCCTGAATCTGTGAAGTAATGCTTGGTTTTTGTTTGTTTTTTAAACTAAATTTGAAAATGTTTAAATTATTACTGTAACAATATTTTTTTAAAATATATTTTTATTGATTTCACAGAGAGGGAGGGAGAGGGAGAGAGAGAGAAACATCAATGCTGAGAGAGTCAGTGATCAGCTGCCTCCTGCACGCCCCCGACTGGGGATCGAGACTATAACCCGAGCCTGTGCCCTGACTGGGAATCGAACTGCGATCTCCTGGATCCTAGGTCGACGCTCAACCACTGAGCCACGCTGGCCAGGCTTGTAACAATATTTTTTATGCCCCATTCTCTCCTTCTAGAACTCCAATTTTATGTATTTTAGATACCTAATAAGGTCTTGGAAGTTACTGGTATTCTCTTCATTTTTTTTATCAACCTTTCTTCCTCTGCTTCTATACGGATAATTTTGATTGACTAACTTCAAGTTCACTGACCATTTCTTCTGTTGTTACCAATCTGCCCTTAAGTGAAATTTTAATTTCTGGTATTTTACTGTTATATTATGGAACACCTGGTTAGTTTTTACAATAGATGCTATTTATTCAGTGAGTTTCCCCAACTTTTCACTCAGTTTGACAGCTTTTTCTCCTAAGACCTTGAGAATATTTACAATGAGTGCTTTAACAAATTTTTTCTGCTAACTGCATAACCTGAGTCATCTAGAAGTCCTTTTACACTAGCTGATTTTTCTTTTTATATAGGTAAAAGTTTTTCCTGTTACACTGCAAGTCTCATTATTTTTTTTTTCTTAATGGACATTTTATACAATTTATTATAGAGTCCCTGAATTATGGTGTGTTCCTCTGAAGATTATTCATTGTAAATTATTTGATGATCAAATTAAACTTGTGGAGGCTTGCTTTTATGCTCTGTTAGCTTGGCTCTCTTTCAGGTGTTTTTTTTTTCCTCCTTTGTTCTAAGGTAAATGCCTTAATATTGTGACATAATTTTGACCTTTAAGACATGGCCTTTCTGGGGTTTCAGTGGTAAATCCAAGGTATTTTCAGTCTTCTAGCCCTTCTTTTCTCCTGGGCTCTTTTGAAATACCCCCCATAAATGCATGGTCCATGGATCACACAAAGATTTAGGGGAAGTTTATACAAAAATTTGGGAGATCTCAATTGGTAGCTTTCTCTGTTAGAATTTCTCCCCTTCATTACCAGCTGAATTGGCAGCTGTGAATTTCATTATTTAACTCCTCAAACCAAGTTTTCTGTTTGATTTCTAGCTGCCCCACAGTTCATGTTTTTGGCAGTATTTTCAGGGTAAAAGCTGCATAAACATGGATCTCGTAATTGTTGTTTGAATGTGGGTTAGTCCATTACAAATGTCTTCGCCATTATTAGAACTGCAAAGTCAACAAACTAATATTTGAACGGACAACAGTGGTAGCTTTGTCTTTGCCACTCTTTCTTTGTCCAACCACTTAAAGTCTTGGATTAAAATGGAGTGTTCTTATTATAATTTTAAATCCAACTCTATGTACCAAACCTCATAACCAAAGGCTTTTTTTTTCCAATTGTTTTTTGTTATGCTAGAATACAAATAATAGAAAATTTACCATCTTAACCATTTTAAAGTGTACCATTCAGTGGTATTAAGTACAATTCAGATTCCTGTACAGTCATCACCATCATTCATCTCTAGAACTATTTTTATTGTGCAAAAATGAAATTCTACATCCATTAAGTAACAACCCTCCATTACTCCTTTCCCCCAACCCCTGGCAATAGCAATTCTACTTTCTGTCTCTATGATTTTGAGGTACTCTAGGCTCTTTTTAATTGTTTTTGCCTGACCTTTTCTCAATTTTCTGTGCCTGAGCCTGTTGTAGAACTACTATCCTACCTACTCACATCTAGGATGTGATTGATGATATATCTGCTAAGTAAGCCAAAAATACTAATAAAATGTGACCTTAATGAGCAATTTGAGTACAACTTACAATGCAGCAAAATACTCTGCCAATTAGTCAGGGGAACCGCAAGGCAGTGCAGCTTATGCTTTTGGAATTTTATTGTTTAGCAAGGAAGAAAAAATGCTGTCTAGTTCTTATTAAAGGAAGTATAACTTCTTTTCTGACCACATTTATTTTAATACTGTTCTCGTGGCCTTCAAAGCTGGAACAATTGCCTCTGGCTTTATTTGACTGTTGTCATCGAATTTACCCCCACGTTACACTCCTGCCACTCTTTATATCTGTCACTGCTTTGACATTTTCAAATGAAAAGAAATTTGAAGGGCATGTATACCCTGATACAAGCATAGAAACTTTCTTCCAAAAGTAGACCATGCAATAATAGTGATAGTGCCAGCATCATAACTTTTTCCAAAGCTTAGTGACACACTTAGAGTGGATTGATTGCCACTGGGTCAAGAAGAACTAAGTGCCTAAAACAATAGGATGGGGCCTAGCTGGTGTGGCTCAGTGGTTGAGCATCGACATATGAACCAGGAGGTCACGGTTCAATTCCCAGTCAGGGCACATTCCCCGGTTACAGGCTCCGTCTGCAGCTGATCAATGACTCTCTCTCATCGCTGATGTTTCTATCTCTCTCTCCCTCTCCTTTCCTCTCTCTGAAATCAATTAAAAAACACACACACATTTTTAAAAAATCAGATGGAGATGTTGGGACAGAATACATAGAGGCATATCTAAAAACTAGCATTATATGAAAGGTTTTCTTCTTCCAATAATAGCCTCAAATTAGGAGTATTTAAGATTTCTCTGGAGAAGACATTCGAGGAAAAGAAATCTATGTCTTTGAAATAAAAAATAGGTAAGAACCCCATGTGACTTTGATTCAATTATATACTCATTTATGTATCTTTCTCTCCCATTCAATTGTAAACTCTTTGACAACAGAGTGTAGATTTCCCCTTGGCACGGAGCTTTGCATGTAATTGGTTCTCAGTGAGTATATTGCAATTAAAATTTAGACCATTTAATTTCAATAAACTCTGGACCTAAATTTCGTACTATTTTTATTTGCAAAGAGCATAACCCATTCTATTGAAGAAAAAGAAATCCCTTTCCCAGTTCCCCCACTACTCAATCTTAACAGTTGAGAAGCTTCTCTACAGTATCTGATTTAGAGTAATGAGGGAAATTCCTTAAGATATATTGGATTTTCCAACTATCTATGCACTGTCTTTTCCATTTGGAAACAAAAAAAAGAATGTATTGGTTTATGTCATAATGTATAAATTCTACATGTAGAATTAGGTGCTCATATATCAGTTATACCTTATCACCTTGGTCAAGGAAGAATTTTTAAAATTATTAAAAGCCATAAAAAATGGTATGAAGAGGGAGTAGTGTCTGAAATGATTAGAGATTCCACTAATATACTGTAGAGAAACAAGATAATCTGGATTTTACCAAAAAATTGTAATGTGCTTCTCTGAAAAGTGTGCAGAAGAGGTTGTTTTTAAGTAGTTTAACAACCAGCGTTACTTATTCCACCGTGTTTCATATCCCTACCATCCACTTACAGATTGCATGCATTGGTGTAAAAATAAGTTCCTAGATTTAATAAATCCTTTTATCAGTTTTCTTTATTACAAAAAGTCCTCTTTTGTCTATAAATAAATCACAGTCTCAAAATGACAAGAGGGCAAATTGTTCAAAGTCCTAAATGTCATATAATTTACACATATGAAGTTTAGTAGTAGAGAGATATGTGCCTTTTAATACATTTGTCTGTGTACATGTGTAAATTACAAGCCCTACTGTTTATCTGTATTAAAAATGGCTGGAACTCAAAAGACCAATGACTTGAAGTTCATCTTTCCATTTCTATGGCAACAGTCATTGGTTTGTGGCTAAAGGTGGTGTTGGTAGAGGCTACATAAGTGTACAGGTTCCTTTGTGTTTTTTAGAATACTCAAAAATTCTACCTCATCTTTGCGTTTTCCACTGTTGGTTGATTTATCTGCTGCTAATATTTACCTGTAGTCCAAAGGTGATCTTTATTATTTAAGATATTTTTTTCTAGGTACCTTGTAGTATATCTTAAATCCTTGTTCATTGCATCCCCTCTTCATGTGACATGTACTTCATCTATTATTATCTATCTATCTACACACACCCACACACACACACACACACACACACATATAGTCAGTCTTGTTTCTATATTCAAACCAAGAAGATATCCATAATCTATACAATATTATTTGAGGGGCATAAAAAGTCTCCCTGACTGAATTAACTGTAATTCAAGACATTAACCACACCCCCACCCCCACTAAGATACAAATGTTTCCTGGAAAAACAGAACAGTTTCAAAGGGTTAACTCCTCAGCTTGGTTTTAATTTTACCTACTAGCCATAAAATAGAACACGTCTGAAAAGCAAGGTAAGTATTGATGGAAGGGACCAAAGGAAAAAGAGATCCAGGGCATTGGGCTGCCTGGGAGAATTGGTCCCCATGCTGTTTTGCAGTGTCAGGCTCTGGGTACTCAGAAGACAACATAGGACACCAGGTGTCTGGGGCAAATGGGCTGGAAAAGTATTCAAGGAAGGTGTCCCCTATTTCACAATTTTGCATTGACCTGACCCTCCCTGCTGTCATCTACCTCAGATGTCCTGAAAGCATTGGCCTGGGAGTCAGTTCAATGTTGTTAATCTGGTTACATTCTAGCATGTTATTGTTGCTATTTAATTTTGGATATGACTTGTAGGTGCTGTTGATTTTTTAAAAAAACATACACACATTTAAACAGCAAGATATTTCATCTTCTGAGGGTGACTTGTTTTTCTATTATGCATAAATTACATAGATGGTAGGGAGGGGAACAAATACACTGCATAACACTTTGGATTAAAAAAAAATCATCCATAATAGGATAGAGTATTTACAAATGCATCATAATGCAGTATTCAAAACTGGAATCCTTTTCTGTCCAGATTTGCATTCAATAAAGTTCTATGTATAAAATTCCCTGTATAAGAATCTGGTCCTCTATTACCAAATGTTGGGTTTCTACATAGGGATTAAATAGGACCCAAAGGCATTTTCAAATTGTGTCCCTGTAAATGTCTAACAGTTAGAAGAGGAAAATGTAATTTGATCATCTGGGCAAGTCACTATTATGCCCTCTTCTGAGGCCTCCCTGGTCTTCTTTTTACATTGCTCAGACTCTATGTGGTGATTGAACAGTGTCCAAGCTGTGCTGCTGTTCAAAACCAGACTCACGTTGCGCTTGTGCAATTGGAATGAGAAAGTGTTTGGGAACACAGCTTTCTTACTCACATGACTATGCGCCAAACACTGGGAGGCTTGAGATGTGAGACAGCCAAAACAGTCTGTCAGTTGTAGCTTTTTCTTCAACTCTGAAGTAAATCTTGAAATAAATCTTTACTTCCTGACATTTGTTATAATGAAACTAGATGTTTGCCAGATGCAGAATAGCGAGAAATGGCATCCCCTTCCACAGAGGCTAGTACAAGAAATAGCCAATTAGAAACAGTGCTTTGCGACAACTGTCTCATGTTAAGCTGGATTAACTCAAGAAGTTCTCAGGTTTGTTTGTTTGTTTGTTTGTTTGTTTGTTTGTTTGTTTAAAACCTACAAGTGAGCCTTGTGAAAGGTCAATTCGAAACACTTTTCCCAAATAGCTTCAGTCTCTTGCTCTTACTTTCTCTCTGTGTGTCCCTCTTTCTGATTTTTTCAAAGCAGCATTATTGAGGTAAAATTCACATACCATACAATTCACCCATTTCAAGGGTACCATTCAATAATTTTTGTATAGTCACGAAGTTGTGTAACTATAGCTACAGTCAAATTTTAGGACATTTCTATCACCTTAAAAGGAATCCATTAGCAATCACTCCGCATTTCCCCCCCAAATTTTCAAGCCCTTGGTAGCCACTTGTCTACTTCCTGTCTCTGCAATCTCCTTATGACACTTATAATCCTCACTTTAAGAATGCTCTCTCTGAGATGACTGTAACTACTGCTTACTGAAACACTGCGCAAGGTGCTATCCTTAACTCACACAGTCATCTTATAAAGCAGGTATTAGTCGCCTCGATTTACAGAGAAAAACACTAAGGCTCAGATAGGCCATGATACTCTCCCAAAGTCACTCTGCTGGTAGAGCTAGAATTTTCTTCCAGTTTGTTTGCTCATAGTGCCCATGTTCTGATCGAACCATCTGAATGTGCCAACATTAAGTCATTCTCACTTCTAAAATGGCAATTTCATAAGGTTTAACTAAATAAATACCGAATGCTGTCTCTTGGAATGGACCTTAAAAGATTGATTACTATACCAGTCCACAAAAAGCCTTTAGTTAACTTAAGGGATTGGAATCTACAGATGCCCATCAGTAGACGAGTAGATAAAAAAGCTGTGGCACATTCACACCATGGAATACTATGCAGCTGTGAAGAGGAAGAATCTCGTACCCTTTGGCACAGCATGGAGGGAACTAGAGAGTATTATGCTAAGTGAAATGAGCCAGTCAGAGAAGGACAAGTACCACATGATATCACTTATATGTGGAATCTAATAAACAAAATAAACTGATGAACAAAGTGGATCCAGTAACATAGAAGCTTGTAACAAACTGAGGGATCTCAGAGGGAAGGCAGGGAGGGGGTGTGGGTGGGGAGAGATTAATCAGGGAATTGGATGTTTATGGGCATAGCCCATGGACACAGACATTGGTGTGGGGAAGGCCTGGGGGTGGGATGGATGTGGGGTGAAGGGGATCAGTGGGGTTAAAAGGGGGACATTTATAATGGCCTCAACAATAAAGATAAAATTTAAAAATAATAATAATAATAATAATAATAATAATAATAATAATAATAAATAAAGCTTGAGTAAAAATTTAAAAAAACAAACAAACAAAAAACCAGATGCTGATACAGCTTCTATGTCCTGCGGAACCTCTTCCTTTCCTTTCTCCTAAAGAAAACTTCGAAAGCCTCATGCCCATGAGGGAATCCACCTGGCTCTAAGCTTGTCTCCTAAAGCAATTGTAGGTGGGTGTTTTTTTTAAATATTGAATTTCTTATAATAGAAAGAGAAGACTGTAGGGTCTCTTATAAACACAAGAGGCATTATTGGTCCAACTGGAGTATGGCAGGAGCCCAGAGTCTATCTCAGAGTTTTACCTTGTTCCTTAACACCCATCACAGTGAGGATCTGGGTTGGGGTAAAGCTCAGGGAAAAGGCAGGGTTCAGGGAAGAAATAAGGATGTCTGTTTCGCACAGTGTTTGGTAATGGCTCTATCACAGCAATGATGCCAACATCAAGACATGAGCTACCGTAGAGGCGTAGGATAAAAACTAGAATCCTCATTTCATTAATATAGAGCTCTGAGCTTCTATTTTTGACTCATCAAGGAACCACACACTACTAACTATAAGCAACACCTAACGGGAAAAAATCATGCTAGGAGTGGCAAGTCTTGTATCTGGAAGAGTTGTTGACTTCATTCTCACTCACTTTAAATGCACACAGAAATGATAATGGTATATTTTGGTAGAGAGGGTGGGGTTTTTTTGGGGGGGCGGGGTTGCTTCTCTTTTTTTCTGTTTTCAGTAGAACAAAATTAGCATGAACTTACTTCCTTTAGAGGAGTGCTTATGATACTTTACTTATATTTAGCTGTTTATCCTTCTTAAGAATCCCTGATAGATCATTCTTAAGTGAAAGAATCAGACCATTCAAAATAAATCACTGTCCAGCCAGTGTGGCTCAGCGGTTGAGCATCAACCTAGGATCCAGGAGATCGCGGTTCGATTCCTGGTCAGGGCACAGGCCCGGGTTGCGGGCTTGATCCCCAGCAGGGGGCGTGCAGGAGGCAGCCGATCAATGACTCTCTCATCACTGATGTTTCTCTCTCTCCCTCTCCCTTCCTCTCTCTGAAATCAATAAAGATATTTTTTTTAAAAAAATAAATAAAATAAAAATAAATCACTGCCTAACAAATTATACTTATCTAATTTCTATCAAATGACCCTGTATGGCATTAGCAAATACTATAAACAAGAAACCCAAGGAACTATTTTATTTCCCTATATTCGTTTTGGCAGCAAATGATTACTCTAGCTCGAATTGGGGATCATGTTACCTTGCCAATAATGCCAGGTGATAGAAACTAAAAGGAAAAAGTTTAAGTTCAAGAAAGTTCTAAATTACCTCATACGTCTGGGTTCTCTTTCATCTCCCTCTCACATCCCTATCGTTGCAAGGAAAGTAAATAGCAGGTTGTGTTATGATGAATTAGCATTGGCAGATGCACAGCTGGGCATAACTAAGACAGTTGTGGGAAGCCAAAGTTCTTGTGGATTACCTACATCTGTTGTCGAAGTTGCCTGTGTGTATTGACACTAATGATAATCTTCCTTCTTAACAGGTTTAGCACATATGATGTCTCTGGAGACTTTCTCAAGAGAGGTGCTGCTCTTCTGTTGATTTAGAGATCTACCTGACTGAACTACTACTGCATCCAAGCTACACAAACTCTTCCTGTGTGTATATTTTGGATAAGACGATATCATTGAAAGGACTATCAAATGCCTGTCTTGTTTGGATATAAATCTGAACAAAGGAGCCACTGGCAAACTGTTGGCATAATTATTCCCAATTCCTGGGAGCCATTGTGCCTAATTGATGAGCAAAGTTCTCACTGAGGCTCCTTTAAGGTCCTCGATACACATTTTTAATTCCCTTTTAATTATGCCAATTAAAACTGTGCTCATCCTGGGGTCTGCTTAGAAGGCAATGAGACTTCTATCTGTTAGGCTTCCAGAAGTATGAGGATTTGCAGTCACTGAAGTAATCCCCTGCTTTACTCCAGATCCTCTGCCTCTAATTCAGACTCTTATAGATAAATATTAAACTCTCCCTGCAAAAGCTATAAATCTTCTGGTAACTCTTACAGCAACATTATATAGAAGGATTCTTTCCTTCTGGAGGTTGAACTAGCAGATCATAATTTATCCAGTACTATTATCATCTCAAAAATTTTTGTCATGCAGAGTCCCATTAGGTTAAAAAATGTCTCATCATTATATTATACAGAAGTCCTGACTTCTTGCTGAGCTGGCTCTTTATTGAGTTATAAACTACATCTAGGGAGTGACATTTCGGGATCAACATTGTGCACATAGAATAAACCCTCTTTTCTAATCAAAACCCATTATTTCCTTGAGAAACACTGCTTTGCAAATTATTTTGTACTGATAACTTGAGTCAGGGCTGTATATACCACAACAACTAGATAACCTCTATGGTTGAGCAATGTAAGGGATACCTTCCACACTAGTTCCTAATATGGTATTTCTAACCCTCTCAGAATCTCTCTTTTGTTTCTATCACTAGCACCTGTAGGTAGTTACAGACGAGATGGAAGTTGGACGCCGTGTGAATAAAACTAACTATCACTTAGGAGGTGAGATTGTGGTCAGTTAACTACTTTTTACCCTCTCTTTTGAATCTCTTCAAAAGAAGTTTTTGAATGTGCTCTGAACGAGGCTAAATATTTACGTACCAAAATCATGCAAATGTTATAGTGTGGAAAGTAAATTTTATATCTACAGTAAAGTTTATAGCTACCAGAAAGTACTGTGCTTACTTATCACCCCCGCGAGAATGCTTTCTTCAGAAATAAATGGCTTTTCACTTTTAAGGAACAGGAACCATACAAATGGCAAAGGAGACTGAGATCTGGGACCCAGCTCAGGGGAAGATAGGCTATCTGTAAGAAAGGGTTTGCCAATCAAAGAAATGTTGGTAGTCATTGAAGAGAGTCATGTTTCTTCAGTCACCTTGTGTTTTATGACACCCTGTATAAATTGGAAAAAGAACTTACTTGCATGTGCTCGCATGAAGGCAGTGAAAGACCATGAAGAAAATACCCTGGGCTGGTTAACATTGGTTACCTTCATGAAGAGAGACAGGGAGTAGGAGTGGAGAGAGATTTTTTTAAAAAAATATTTTATTGTTCTTAGAGCAGTTTTGAGTTTACAACCAAAGAGGAAACTACACAGGTTTTCCACATACCCTCTGCCCCCCACACACATGTCTCTCCCATTATCAACATCACTCACCAGAGTGGTACATTTTTTGCCAAGGATAAACTGAAATTGACACATCATAATCAACCCAAGTCTATAATTATCTTTAGTGCTCGCTCTTGGTGTACTACATTCTATGGATTTGGACAAATGTATCCATCATTATGGTATCATACAGAGTATTTTCACTGCCCTAAAAATCCTTTGTGCTCCATCTATTCATCTCCCCACTACCAACTAAGGATACTTTGTCTTCATAGTTTTGCCTTTTCCAGATTGCCATACATTTGGAATCATGTAGTTGTAGCTTTCTCAGATCAGCTCCTTTCACTTGGTAATATACATTTGTCTTTTTATGACTTGAGAGTTAATTTTTTTCCTTTTTCCCCAATTTTTATTGCGATATAATTGATATATAATGTTGTTTTAGTTTAAGTTGCACAACATAATGATTTGATTTATGTATATATTGCAAAATGATTACTACAATATATTCAGTTTAGCATCAATTACCTCACATAGTTACAAATACTTTTTTCTTGTGATGAGAACTTTTAAGATCTACTCTCTTAGCAGCTTTTGAAAATACAATGCAGTATTGTTAACCATTCCTTCATTTCCTTTTAGCACTGAATAATATCACATCTTCTGGACACACCACAGCTTATTTATCCACTCACTAGTTAAAGGACATCCTGATTGCTTCCAAGTTTTAACAATTCTGAATAAAGGTACTATAAGCATTTATATGCAGGTTTTTGTATAGACATAAGTTTTTAACTCATTTGGGTAAATAGCAAGTTGTGCAATTGCTGGATTGTATGGTAAGAGTGTGTTTAGTTTTTTTAAGAAACAGTCAAACAGTCTTCCAGAGAGGCTGCACCATTTTGCACTCCCACCAGCAGTGAGTGAGAGTTCCTGTTGCTCCACATCCTCACCAGCATTTGGTGCTGTCAGTGTTTTTGGATTTTGCAGATTCTAATATGTGTATAGCGGTGTCTTCTGTTGTTTTATTTTGCATTTCCCTGAACATATGATGTGGAGCATCTTCTCATATGCTTATTTTCCATCTGTACATCTTCTTTGGTGAGGTATGTGTTGAGGTCTTGGCCCATTTTCTAATCAAGTTGCTCATTTGTTTATTGTTGGGTTTTAAGAGTTTTTTGTATGTTTTTTATGGCAGGTTTTTAAAATTATATTTTATTGATTGATTGATTTTAGAGAGAGAGAAAGAGAGATCAATTTGTTGTTTCATTTATTTATGCATTCATTGATTGATTCTTGTATGTGCCCTGTCCGGGGATTGAACCCACAACCTTGGCATATCGGGACTATGCTCTGACCAACTGAGCTACCCGGACAGGGCTTGGATGATAGTTCTTCATCAAATGTGTCTTTATTAGAGGATTTGTTTTTATTGTAGTTGATTTCTAGATTCACGCCATTGTGATCCAAGAAGATGTTTGATATGATTTCAATCTTTTTGAATTTGTTAAGACTTATTTTGTGTCCTAATATGTGGTCTATCTTTTTGAAAATGTTCCATGTGCACTTGAGAAGAATGTGTATTGTGCTGCTTTGGTATGAAATGTTCTGTAAATATCATTAAATCCATCTGATCTACTGTGTCGTTTAAAGTCCCTGTTTCCTTATTGCTTTTTTGTCTGGAGGATCTATCCAATGATGACAGTGGGGTGTTAAAATCCCCTACTATGACGGTATTACTATCGATTTCTTCCTTAAAGTCCACCAAGAGTTGTTGTTTTTTAATATATTTAGGTGCTCCTATATTGGGTGCATATATGTTTACCAGGGTTATATCCTCTTGTTGTATTGAACCCTTTAGTATTATCTTGTGACCATCTTTGTCTCTTTGTGGACTTTGTTTTGCGGTCTCTTTTGTCCGATATAAGGGTTGCTATCCCAGCTTTTTTTTGCTTCCATTAGCATATAAAATTTTTTTCTATCCCTTCACTCTCATCCTGTGTGAATCTTTTGATGAGGTGGCACATATAAGGGTCATATTTTCTAATCCATTCAGCTACCCTATGTCTTTTGATTGGAGCATTTATTTTTATTTATTATTATTATGTTTTAATCCTCACCTGAGGATATTTTTTCCATTGCTTTTCAGAGAATGGGAGAGGGAGGGAGAGAGAGAAACATGAATGTGAGAGAGACACATCGATTGGTTGCCTTCTGCACACACCCTGACCAGGGCCCAGGGATCGAGCCTGCAACTGAAATGCATGCCCTTGGCTGAAATCGAACCTCAGACCCTTCAGTCTGCAGGCTGATGTTCTAACCACTGAGCAAAACCAGCTAGGGCTGATTGGATCATTTAATCCATTTATATTTAAGGTTATTATTGATAGGTGATTATTTATTGCCATTTTTTCTTCATACCTATGTTTCTCTCTATATATATTTCTTCTTCTTATAGCAGTCCCTTTAACATTTTCTGCAATGTTGGTTTGGTGGTACTGAACTCCTTTAGCCTTTTTTTTGTCTGGGAAGCTCTTTATTTTGCCTTCAATTTTAAATGATAGCCTTGCTGGATAGAGTAGTCTTGGATTCAAGTCCTTGCTTTTCATTACTTTGAAAACTTCATGCCAATCCCTTCTGACCTGTAGTGCTTCTGTTGAGAAATCAGCTGACAGCCTTATGGGAATCCCCTTGTAGGTAACTAACTGTCTTTCTCTTGCTGCCTTTAAGATTCTCTCTTAGTCTTTAACCTTTGCCATTTTAATTATGATGTGTCTTGGTGTGGGCCTCTTTGGGTTCATCTTGATTGGGACTCTCCATGCTTCCTGTACTTGTGTGACTTTTTCCTTCACCAAGTTAGGAAAGTTTTCTGTCATTTTTTCTTTGAACAAGTTCTCTATCCCTTGCTCACTTTCTTCTGCTTCTGATATCCCTATGATGTGGATGTTGTTATGTTTCATGTTGTCCCAACATCCCCTTAAACTATCCTTGTTCTTTTTAATTCTTTTTTCTTTTTGTTGCTCTGATTGGGTGGCTTTCTCTACCTTGTCCTCCAGATTGCTACTTCAACCCTCTGCTTCATCCAGCCTACTGTTTATTTCTTCCAGTGTATTCTTTATTTCAGATATGGTATTCTTCATTTCCTTCTGGTTATTTTTCATGGTCTCTATGTCCTTTTTCATGCTGCTGAGCATCCTTAAAACCATTACTTTGAACTCTGTTTCTGATAAATTGCTTGCCTCTATTTTATTTAGCTCTTTTTTGGAGATTCCCCCTGTTCTTTCATTTGGAGACTGTTTTTGTGTCTCCCCATTTTGGCTGTCTCTTTGTGTGTGTTTTGATGTATTAGATAGAACTGCTATGACTCCTAGCCCTAGTGGGTTGGTCTTATGTAGTATGAGACCTGTGGGACCCAGTGGTTCAGTCTCCTTGGTCTCCTGAGCTGGGTGCTCTAGGAATGTCCCTTTTGTGGGTTATGTGAACTCTCCTATTATAATTGGGTCTTGATTGTTTTTGGCCCATTTGTGGGTGGAATCAATCCTAAAGCTGGATGATTTTGAGACTCAACCTTGACCATGGCATGCAGGATGCTGTAGAGGTGCTGACAAAACAAAACAGGTCAAAACAAAACAAAAAACCACCACCAACAAAAAAGGGAATAAGAAGAAAAAAGAAAAAGAGAGAATAAGAAAAACAAAACAAAAAAAAAATGGAGTAAGAAAAAGAAAGAGGAAAACAGAAAAATATCCAAAAAAAAATCAAAGAAACAAGAAAAACAAAGATGTATCAAAGAGAAAAGAAAGAAAAGAATAAAGAATAAAAAGGTGGCATTTGCCTCAGCAGAGTTTAGTGCTTGCTGTGATCTCCCTTTGGATTTGCTGTTTGTGACACTTGTTGGATCTTGCTCTGATGTTGTCTGAAGCTGGCCACTTGGTGTGTTGGTTCTGGATCTCTCTGGAGAAACTCTGGTGTACACCAATGTCAGACACTGTCTATGTCTGACCCTCAACAACCTGTTTGAGGCTACAAGTGATCCACAATTTGTGACTGCCTCTACTGGGCTTGACTGAACATGAGAAGTTGTCAGATGTGTTTTTTGCAAATATTTTCTTCTGGCCTTGGTTTGTCTTCTAGTTCTCTCAATATTGTCTTTCACATTCCACACATTTTTAATTTTAATCAAGTCCTGCTTATCAATTCTTTCTTTCATAGGTCATGTCTTTGGTGTTATATCTAGAAAAATATCACCATTCCCAAGGTCACCTAGGGTTTTCCTCTTATGTTATATTCTAAGAGTTTTATAGTTTTGCATTTTGCATTTAGGTTTATCATCTCTTTTGAGTTAATTTTTGTGAAGGGTGTATCTAGTTTCACTTTTTTTAAGGATTTTCTTTGATTTTTTTTCATAGAGTCTTGTTTTAAAATTATTTTCTTTCCTTTTTACAATTGAATGGAATTTTATCATTAACTGAAAACACATTTTGGATGTATTTCACTTTGTTTAATCATGGTTTAATTTTTATTTCTTTATTTTTTTTATGGTTAAAATATTTTTTTATCTTAATAATTCTGATTTTTTTTTAAGTTTCTTTATCTTTATTGTTGAAACTATTACAGATGTCCCCTATTTACTCTTATTGATCCCCTCCAGCCCACATCCACCACACCCCCAGGCCTTCCCCAGGCCTGTGTCTGTGTCCATGGGTTATACTTATAAACATGTAAGTTCTTTGATTAATCTCTCCCTGACCACTTCCCCCTCCCCACCTTCCCTCTGAGATCCCTCAGTCTGTTCCATGCTTCTATGTCTCTGGGTCCATTTTGTTCATCAGTTTATTTTGTTTATTATAGTCCACATATAAGTGAGATCATGTATTACTTCACTTTTTTGTATATGAATGTCCATGTTTAACATCTCTGTTGCTTCTCTTGTTATAGCACACCTTTATTAGCACTAAAATTTTAAAAATCAAAATGTTTGTTTAGTGAACTTACTTTTACTAAGAAAAAGTGGTTAAATCTTTGTCCCCAACACTTCTATAGGTGGTAGACTTTTCATTAAGCTCCATCTGAATTAACAAGCATGGGATGCTGTAGGTAGTGTCACAACCACAGAATTGCAGATGTGGTTTTAAGATTGCTTCTATACTTTATACCTCAGTATAACTGAGAAACACCAAACCACAAAATTGATTGCCCACACCTCCAGAACAGGTGAAAATGTGCTTTGAATACTGCAAGATCATATGAGTACACTACTAATATTAAATGGAGACTTTTTCCTTTGGCTTATCTTCTTTCACCAAAGGAAGAGCAATTTTAGGAAAACAAAACAAAATATATGGGTGTGAATCCTTTCACATGACAATTTTTATACTGTGCCTAATAAACAGCACCCTACATGTTAAACTTCATCTTAGAAAGAATCAAAGTAATAGCACAATTCATTCCAAATCATTCCGCCTACAGAAAGAATCTTATGTGGTCAGTCACAGTAAGCATTATATATTCCTTCACAAAAATCACATGGGTTTCTGTGTTGTATTTGTTTCATTTCTACTTCCTTTGTAAATACTTACTAGTTTACTTCTCTCTGAAATGTATTGAGCACCTAGTCATTCCTCATCATAAACCATATCTTGCTTTTACCTGAAAATGTATAATAACAAAACTATACACCATTTATTAAATCTCAATTATGAGCCAATTATTAGACCCTTACATGGTACATCATTTACTTCTCACAACAAACCTGTGACACAACTATCATCTTCTACATTTAGTAAATGAAAACAACTGAAGCTGAGAGAAAGTAAGTTACCCAAATTCATGTATTTACTGAGAGGCTGAGCCAGGATTTGATTATTAATGTCAGAGGCTGAAGTCAAAGTCTATGCTCTTTTTACTATATCACATTTCCTCCCTAAGAAACTCATGGGATCTTGGATTTACACTGATTTTCTCCAAAAATTCCAAGGTTCTTTCTGATTTGAGCTTTACCATAAGATATTCTTCATTAATGTAAGTTGCCTACTGAAGGGCCATGCATGCTCAGCCTGTATCCAACTACTCACACATCTCCCAAGAGCCTTACCAAATTCCTGGCCTCTTTCCCCTTTGTCCAGCAGCCCTTTTCTCTGCATGGCCAAATGTTTTTGGATTCTCCTAATTATTCCCTTCTTCTTTTCTAGATGACCTTGATTCGACTTTTATGGAACAATCCTTCTGCCTACTAAAAAGCTCCAGTTGTGTAAGACCTCTTCTTTTCAGAATCTCTTGTCTATGAAAATCTGTCATTTTTAATTCCATGACCCTGGCTTTGAGTGTCTTCATTTTCTTTACTACTTTAGCTTCACCCTCTGTGGGAAGAAATTTGTACGCATTGTGGAGCTCCAGGAAAGCAATTTCTTTTCCTTTTCCCTTCTCGTTATTCTCTTATTACTAGTCTTGTTTCCCTTTTCTCTCTCACAGTACTATATATCTGGTATCCTTTATATAGTGTTTTCTTTATTCTCTCTAGAGTCCTTTTATGCTTTTTAGAAATCTGGAATATCGAAAGGTATTCTTTAAGCATCCTTTCTCCTTTATCATGGTGGATAAACTACATTTAAATTTTTTTTTATATATTTTTAATTAAAGTTGACATACAGTAATTATATTAGTTTCGGGTGTACAACATAGTAATTAAGTATTTATATACCTTATGGAGTGAAAATCCCAATAAGTCTAGTACCCATCTAGCACTATACATAGCTATTACAACATTATTGACTATATTCCCTATACTGTATTTTACATTCCCATGACTATTTTTATAACTGTCAATTTTTACTTCTTTTTAAAACATTTTTATTGATTTTTAGAAAGAGAGGAAAGGAGGGAGAGGGAGAGGGAGAGGGAGAGGGAGAGGGAGAGGGAGAGGGAGAGGGAGAGGGAGAGGGAGAGGGAGAGGGAGAGGGAGAGGGAGAGGGAGAGGGAGAGGGAGAGGGAGAGGGAGAAACATCAATTGCCTGCCTCCTGCATGCCCCCTACTAGAGACTGAGTCCAAAGTCCAGTAATGTACCTTGACCAGGAATCAAACCAGCAACCTTTCTTTGGGTGCAAGGGACAACACACAACCAACTGAGCCACAAGGGCCAGGGCAATTTTTACTTCTTAATCCCTTCACCTTTTTCACCCATCCCTTTAATCCCCCCTCCATCTGGTGACTATCAATTTGTTCTGTGCATCTATGAGTTTGTTTCTGTTTTGTTTGTTCATTTATTTTGTTTTTTAGATTCTACACATAAGTGAAATCATATGGAATTTGTCTTTCTTTGTCTGACTTATTTCACTTAGCATAATACCCTCTAGGTGCATCCATGTTGTTGCAAATTCCAAGATTTCATTTTTTTATGGCTGAGTAATATTCTATTGTATATATGTGCCACATCTTCTTTGCATAAAGTACATGTAATACTCATAGATGTTGATTGCCTCTGGCGAGAAAGGCAAATACAATAAAATCCTTGCAGGTCAATGAAACAAGTTCTTTGAGGTTCCACTCTCATTTGGTTATAGTTAGGTTCATAAGTGGAACCACAGGGCTTTGTAATTTCCCTTCATAGCTGTCTCAGTGAACTGCCAGTTGTGCTGGCTTCTGCCCTCTCTGGGCATCAAGAGTACGTTTTCTTCATTTGTCTGCCTGTAGTATACCAAGGACCACTAGTTACCAGTTGCTGGTATAATGTTAGTAAATTTCTACTGACCATCATGAGTATCTTAAAGCAGCTGAAAAATTATAACCCACCTACAGAAATAGAAAAAAAAACTAGGAGAATTTTAGGTCATAAATTTCTTAATTCTGCATTTAAGCCTTTGTTGTAAGGTTAAGGTCTACTTATTCACCACTCAGACAATTGACTGTTGTTTAAGGAAATTGAATATAATAGAAAACAGTCCAATGTGAGCTCTGAGGTTATGTTTCTAAAAAGGTGTTAATAGAATAATACAGCCATCTATAGAAAAAAAGACATTTTTACAATAATAAAAACTGTTAGGGCCAACTTTCCTCTTTTCTGAGTAGAAGCAACAAACAACAGCATTTGATGAAAGACAGAATATAAAGTGTTTCTTCACAACTAAGATTTAGAAAAATATGATTTTGAATGAATGATGCAATTCTAAGTGTCTTAATTTTGTTTTGTCTTAATATTGGGGACTTTTTGTTCATCTGTGAAGGCAAAGATTTTGAGGATTAAGTCTGGAATACTAAGGATATCCTGCAAAACAGAAAAGGAATAAGTGTAACTGTGTATGTAGACTGATTGTCCCACTGTGATATAGATATTTTGGGAAAGTGAGAAAAGTGCCTTGTCAAAGAAAGGGTATTAATTAAGTCATAGAGATGTAGTATGAACCCAGGTTGTCTAGCTCTTAGTTAAGAGCCAACCACTCAGCAGAAGTTGGGGCACTGTAATGTTTTTGATCTGTTTTGAAAATAGTACAGGCCAGGCCATAGATTGCTACCCTTTTAAGAAACACCGGAAGATTACAAATAGCGGTAAATTTGAATTACCTACCAAGAGATGCCGAATAGTTTCCTGAAATCCCAAGAGCAAAGCTAGTGTACATAATTTCACTTTCTCTCTGTTATTTGCCTTGTTTCAGGTGTGAAATAGAAATTACCATTGTTGCCTTCAAAACATTATTCACCTTGGCTCAGAGTCTTCTTTAGAGGAAGCTGATCATTTGAGATTGATAAACTGTTTTGACACTGTTGATCACAAGAGGCCTATTGACCTGAGTGGTAGCTCTGTGGCTGATATGAAGCCCAAAAGGACTCTGGGAAGCAGAATAGGTAAACACTTCTCCCCTGTTGGTCCTTTGGCTTTAAAATCTGTTGGACGTTATCTGATCGCATGTCATGCTTGTCACCAGCATGTCAATGCCCTCTTTCTGCTAGTACTTAATGTCTTAAACATGAGTTTTAAACAAAGTTTTGCTTTAACTGTGACCAAAACTATCAAAAATTCTTATAGAAAGAGCTTTGAGAAACCCATCAAGGTTAAGCTTACGTTAATTTTGAAAAA
Source organism: Miniopterus natalensis (assembly GCF_054644295.1). NCBI lineage: Eukaryota > Metazoa > Chordata > Mammalia > Chiroptera > Miniopteridae > Miniopterus > Miniopterus natalensis. The sequence goes on from NC_142103.1 coordinate 31,283,730, forward strand.
TTTGGAAGATGTAGTCATGAATCGAACTATTTCAATCATGAAAGAGTAAATGTTTAAAATATAAACATGGTATTCAAGGCAGGACTAATAACTGGCTTTAAGGTAACTTTGGGCCTCAGAGGCCTCCTTTTATTTCCGAACTATCCACAGGCCTGTCTCCTTTGATAAAGCAGGAAGGACTTCACAATGAGAATCCTTGGTGAGTTTTCATTCATTTTGAATAACTAACTCATTTCATCTGGACCTTACACAGCTAGATAAAAATTGCAGTGGTGTAGAATGAAGCAGCATGACTTCTGGAAACCCAGACTGCTAATATCCTATCACACAGGTTTTTATGTTCTATGTGACTTAATTATATAATATTCATTTGATTCAATACTGTGACTGACAGTATCAGGAGCTTTAAGAAAATTCACACTGAGGAAAACAAGAGAAGAAATAGCTCAAGGAGTCTTAATGAAGCAACTTAGAGTGGGAAGTCCTGGAATAAGAAATGAGCATATGGTTGAAAGAAAATGTGTTTTTCCCAGATATCATTATTTAGGAAGGTCACTAGACTGAAAGTGTTCAAAGTAGAGTCCATAAAAACAAAGTGTCAAACTTAGAAACAGATCCCTACTGAGGAAAATGGTCCAGTTTTTGCTTTTTTCTTTCCCCTTGCTGTTGTTCATCCAGTGTATATATCAGAGAGTACAAACAATCTTGCTAGTCTAGCCCCAGTAAACTGAACCAGGAATTAGTAAATTACCTAAAGAAAATCACTATAGAGGTTGGGCAGGGGGGATACACTTAATTCTGAGCTGGTTTTGGCTGTGCACGATGAATGGGCAAAACCAACCCAATCTGATTGTCTATTTTGAGAAGTACAAACGTTAAGTGAAAAAGAGAATGCAAATCATTAGAACTCAGGACGTTATCCTGAATAACACTAAGCTATATTCTGGGCTGCTATGTCAGGTGCAAAATAACTACAATGACAGCACCAACTCATATTACTACTACTGTTATTGCTGCTGCTGCTACAAAGTAGCTACCATTTACTGAGGATCTACCATGGGTCAGGCACTGCAGTAAGCATTTTTGTGCATTATCTTGTTTAATCTTCATTCATTCCTATGAGGTGGATACTATTATTCTTTTATCCACAATATATAGCTAAAGAAACTTGGACACTAAGAGTTTCAGCAACTTGCCCAAGGTGGAAGAGGCAGAGCCAGAATTCAAATCAAGGCAGATGTGACTGTGAAACTGATGAGTGACTTTGCTACCTTATTTTCTCATGGATCCTTTCAATAAACCTCTATCCCTGAGAATAATCTGGGTCTGTCTTCTTCTGGCAACTTTAAAGATCCTAATATCACCATTTAACATTCTCATTTTTAGTTGTGGTCTATTTTAAAATGGAATAAAATCCTCTCCAGTGTGAACCAGGAAGAACTAGTAAAAAATGAATACATATTGGATACCTACTTAATTCAAGACATTCTACTAGGGTGTATAGAGAATAGTAAACAAAGAAGCATTATATATGTTCCCTGGCTTCATGGAGTTTACAATCCTGGTAAAGTGTACTATGTATATTGTTTATATAAAGAGAAAACTCACAATATAAGAAATGTTTGAGAACAATGTTAATAGCTCACATTTAATAAGCCCGTATTATGTGTCAGACACTAAGTGAAGTACTAATGTTTTTTATCATATTTAATCCTTATACAAACACCACAAGATAAGTGCGATTGTTATCTCATATTTACAGATGAGGAAACTGAAGGTCAACAACAATGAGTATTATGGTCAAAGCTGCCCATCTAGTAAGCAACAGGACCAGACCTAAAATCCAGCCTAACTTCAGAGACTGAGCTTTTCACCAATAAATGCCAATTGTTCTTATGGCAAATGTCTAAATAAATGGCAAAGTCAGTAAATATTTGGGAGTACAGGGGAGGAAGGGAAAGTTTCCCCTAGGCTAAAAGTGATAAATATACATTGGGTGTGAGTTTTCATTATTATGTAAAGGTTAGTCCTACTTTGGAGTAAGCAAACTTGATATATTAAAATGGAAACTTGCAAAATAAAAACATTAGAATATGAACATTTGCATTACAAAGGTTTATTTGCTTCACAGAGAATCATCACGGTTTTCATTTAAATAACAGTCTCCCCTACTGTGCTCAGAATATAATTGGATTCCCCCCCACACACACACAAAGTAAAGGAAAGAAAGAAATGAAAGTACACAACATTTCTGTAATATGACTATTTTATAAAACAAGATACAACGTTACCAGATTTTATGTGCAAACTCTGAGGCTTCCAACAAAGACCAAAAAGATAAGAAAAAAACACCCCACTGACTCATCACCTTGTCTGACTCCCTCATTTTACAGATGAGAAAATGGAAATTAAGGGGAGGTGATTTGGTCAGAGTTATAGAGCTAGTTAGTGGCATCCTCATTAGTGGTTTGCGAGACTCATGTCCTTTGTTCTCCAGCCTCATGTTCTTTAAACTCTACCAGTTCACTGTTCTTTAATAAGAAGCAAAAATACTATCAGTAAATTTTAGGTCAAATATTCTTACTTCTCTCCTTTATATTGCATGGACATATGTCATCTCGAATACAAGAGGACAGGGAAGGGGTGAAGTAGCCCATATTAACCTGAACACTCCTATCACAATAATTCAAGTTTCATTCATTTCTCTCACCTTGTTAAGGGCCCGCAGGATGAATGCCATTCATATATCTGAAAGCTAAGAAGGTGCTTGGCTGACTCTGTGACTACATTTAAATTTCTTTATCGTTGGAGCTTTGCACGCTTTCAATGTGACATCAAATGAACATAGTTGCTTTGCATAAGTGGTTCAGAAAAGCGTTCTCGATCCATTCACTTGGGCTAATAGATTTACTATATAACTTCTTGGAGTAATACTTGTAAAAGGTGAAAGGTGAAATGCTCTGTTTTCACTGCGATTTGTTGGAAGAATGGTATAAGCAGTAAATAAGGGAGGTCTGCAAATAAGCGATAAAGTCCCAAGAAGAATTTTCGTGTGAATAATCATAGATGAAGTACAAGCATTTGCTCTCTTGAATTGTGGTGGATCTAATAGCCTGTAGCCTATGTGATCAGAATTTCTATCAAGTAAATACCCGATCCTCATTCTTTGGGGTGTTTGACTCAGACCATTTATATTTTGGTCTGCTTCATTAAACATATAATTTATTGGTTATTAAAATGCCCTGCAGTATTTTTCCATTACAGAAAAATATAAAAAGTGATTTATGCAGCTTGTGTGTAAATTGATACATGTCATAAAGACAAGAGTTGTAATTTGTTTCCAAACAGCAGTTCTTTACTATTGGAACCGGTTACAGCTTTCAAAGCCTAATCACAGCGAAAACTTGATTAAATCTGGTGGTTGTGTGGGTTTGTATGCAAAAAGCTCCCTTCATCAAAACTATTGCACTAGACAGTGTGTACTGCTCTTCTAGCCTTCGGTCACAGTGTGCACCAGTGCAGCTTGACACATAAAAATGGACAAATCAAGAAAAGGAAAGCTGCCTGGCCCACATGAGGTTACCTATTTCATGCTTTATTTCCCCAACAGTCATCCCTAGCAGCAGGGCAGGCAAGACTAAAGATAAATGGTGAATCAAAGGAAGGGCAAAATGAAATGAAAATGAAGGACAAAGATGATAGAATATTTGCAAGGGACATCTCTTTGATGTTCTCTCTATTGATCATAAACCAAAATCCAAGCCCAGAGGTTATGGCTTTGGAGCATCAAACCTCGTCTTGACTTATAGTGGCTGCCTGAACTATTCCTCCCTAAACACCAATGTTTGCTTTTTCTAAACATAATATTTCTCACCATAAAATAGAGGATTCTCATTTCAGGAAAAGGTCAAGTATGGATGAAAGTCCCTTGCAGTACTAATGACTTTTTCAATCATATTTCCCCTTTGAATATATATAGCTTCTTTCCCTCCAGAATGTCCCTTGTTTGATTTCAGTTTCTCCTTTGTCTGCAGTGCTAGAGCTATGTACACGGGATTCTAAGACAAATAGGAGCTTGTCATTTCAGAGCCATTAATTTCAGTAAATAATCATTTGTTGGGTTTGAACTATTTTATTATTAAATTCACCAGATATTTGGTGCTCCTTTACTACACATAATATTTTGAAGGCGAATTTTAATATCGCTTAGGTTCCATTATCATGAGTGACCACCAACAATGTTCTGAAGAGCTGCAAATTCTGATATTTCACCTTCCACAGCCGTAAACTCATTCACCCTATCCATCCTAATGGGGCTGGATTAATGAAGCTTTCAAAAGCGCAACATTTGGTGAAAATTACAGAGGCACCTGAAGGACTGGTTATTTGCAGATTTACTAGCAAACGATGTTGTGATTTTGGCTGCTGACTAGCATGTATGTAATATCCTACTGTATTGTCTCCAAGATGCACTGCATTCCACTTTCTGTCACCCACGCTAATGAAGAGGAGCAATAAAACAGATAATGCAAAGCAGCAGGTTAATGCTGATCTCGTCATTAATCTGGGGAGAGAAAGGGATGTGGGAGCTGCCACAGGAGAGTACTACAACTTATTTTTTTCCTTCTAAGGATAACCACAAAAAATCCAAATACAAATAAATTGTCTTTGAAAACTGCCCACCTTGCCCATTATCTGCTTCTCCCAGGAGCTACTATCCCTGCTTATCCTCCAGCTGCCCTGGACCCCCACAGTGCTATTTTTTTCTGTTCTCTCCAAAGAGCCTTATGCTCTGCATGTTTCCTTACTCTCATACCTATCCCAAATCAAAGCATGACTGCTCTGTGTTCCATTTCATTTCATCACTAATTTATGCTTTCCAAGGTGACATAGCACACATGTTGCCATTCTGCTCCCAACATGCCCACAGGAGACCACATTAATCAGATATTCCACTTTTTTTGTTACTAAGCCCAGAGTCAGCTTCATAGCCTTTCTCAACCATCCAGGCAGCCATTATCACTTCAATGAAACAAAAAAGTATGTGATAAAAATGATATGATTTGACTAAAAATATAGTTTCATAGTTTAATAAAGGGTATCGTGTAAGTGAAACACTGGACACCTTTCTGAAAAAGTCAGATGGAAAATAAAAGGTTTTTTACTACCACTACAGTTTGCAGCATTGGAAGTGTGATCATAAGAACTAAAGCATTCAAATGTCTTTGTGTAGTTCAGGTGGAGGGTAACAATGTTGACTGATTTTAGAGTTTTCTAGGTTAAAATAGACATGTTAAAATAGCTAGGTAATCACTGAAATGTTTTTTTAAAGTCAGTCCAAAAGATTACAAGAAAGTAAAACCAAAGGAAATTAAAAAAATGACAAAAGAAAATACATAAGATAATTTAAATAAATGCAAATATCTCAGTGATCACTACAAATGTAAATGGACTAAACTCTCCAGCTAAAAGACAAAGACTGTTCTACTGGACTTTTAAAAATGCAATTATATACTTTATAAGAGTATACAAAAACATTAAAATTAAAGAATAAAAACATTACTCTATGCAACATTAACCCAAAGAAGTGGCTATAGATACATTAGCACTAGACAAAAGAGATTTTAATAATTAAAAATAAAACATTAAAAGGCCCTCTACTAGAGATAAAGAGGGTCACTACATAATAACAGAGACCTAATTCACCCAAATGATAAAGCGATGCTAAACTTCTATTAATCAAGTAACATAGCCCCCAAAACATAGAACAATGGCAGAACTACAGAGAGAAATTGAATAATACACCATCATCATGAGAGATTTCATCATAGTTACCTCCATAATTGACAACTGGGGTAGACTGAAAAAATAAACAGTATTATAAAAGATATGAGCTGTCAAATTTGAAATCTGAAAATATTGGTATCATACAGATCACATTCTTTGACTAAAATATAATTAAGTAAAAATCATATATATTTTTTTAAGGCTTATGTTGCCATTTAATTTTTTCTGGCTGTATCAAGGTATGATTTACAAATATAAACTGCATAATTTAAGGTATACAATGGAATGATTTGATATATGTGTACATTGTACAATGGAATGGTTTGAGATAGATATACATTGTGAAATGATTACCACAATCAAGTCAATTAACACATTTATCACCTCACAGTTTGTTTTATTTTGTTTGTTTTGATGTGGTGAATGCACTTAAGATCTATGCTTTCAGCAAATTTCAAGTATACAATACAGTATTTTTATCTATAGTCACCATGCTATACATTAGATCCCAGCAGTTATTTATCTTATAAATGAAAGTTTGTTCCCTTTGACCAACATTCTCACATTTTCCCCACCACTTTGCCCTGGTAACCACTGTTCTTTTCTCTGGTCATATGAGTTTAAGGTTTTTAGATTCCTCACACCCATTAGGATGACTATTATAAAAAAGACAAATGATAACAAGTGTTGGTGAGGGTGGAGAGAAAAGGAAACACTTATACACTGTTGGTATCAATGTAAATTGGTACAACCATTATGAAAAACAGTATGGAGCCTCCTCAAAAAATTAAAAACACAATTACCACATGACCTAGCACTCTTATCACGGGGTTTATATCCAAAGGAAATGAAATCACACATATTTTTAAATATAACAAGAAAACCTCATTATTGAAAATTAAAAACAAATGAAATTCTAAGTAGCTTATATATCAAAGAAAACTTCATAATTAAAATGTGTAAATATTTAGAACTAAATGATCATAAAAGCATTATGCATCCAAACGCATGGATGCACCTAAAGTGGTATTTTGAAGAAATTTTAAAACCTTAAATTGGTATATTATGAAAGAAGAAAGGTTGAAATAATGATTAGATCATCAACTTTAAGAATTTAGAAAAAATAGCAAAATAAATCAAAAGAAAGTAGAAAGAAAACAAGTAATATTTAATGAAATAGAAAGCAAACACAAAATAAAAAAGATCAAAAAAGGTGTAAGTTGGCTCTTTGATAATTTTTTTAATGTTGAACTTCTATGGTGTTAAAGAAAAAAGAAAAACTATATCATAAGACTGAGAGAGAAAAGGTACAAATAAACAATATTAGAAATAAAAAATCAAATATAACTATACATGATGATATTAAACAGATAATAAGAGGATAGTACATACAACTTTTTGATAATAATTGTGCAAAAATAAATACATGAATAAATTTCTAGAAAAATATTATTTGTCAAAACTGACTCAAGAAGTAATAGGAAACCAAAAGACCAATCAGAAAGAACTTTTGCACCCCTATGTTCATAGCAGCACAGTTTACAATAGCTAAGATCTGGAAACAGCCCAAGTGCCCATCAGTAGATGAGTGGATAAAAAGGCTGTGGTACATTTTCACCATGGAATACTACACAGCTATGAAAAAGAAGGAATTCTTACGCTTTGAGACAGCATGGAGGGAACTAGAGAGTTTTATGCTAAGTGAAATAAGCCATCAGAGAAAGACAAGTACCACACGATCTCACTCATATGGGAATCTAATGAACAAAATAAACCAATGAACAAAATAGATCCAGAGACACAGAAGCATGGAATAGACTGAGGGATCTCAGAGGGAAGGCAGGGGTGGGTGGGAAGAGATTAACCAAAGAACTTATATGCATATATGCATAACCCATGGACACAGGCAATAATATTTGACAAAGGAGGCAAGAACATACCTTGGAGTAAAGACAGTCTCTTCAATAAATGGTGTTGGGAAAATTGGACAGGTACATGCAAAAGAATGAAAATAGACCACCAACTTACACCATACACAAGAATAAACTCAGGTTGGATAAAAGACTTCAATTTAAGTCATGAAACCATAAAAATTCTAGAAGAAACCATAGTCAGCAATCTTAGACATCTCTCATAGCAATATGTTTGCCCATACATCTCTTAGGGCAAGGGAAACAAAGGAGAAAACTAAACAAATGGGGCTACATCAAAATAAAAAGCTTCTGCACAGCAAAAGAAACCATCAGCAAAATGAAAAGGGAGCCCACTGTATGGGAGAACATATTTGCCAATGACGCATCTGATAAGGGGTTAATTTCCAAAATATATAAGGAACTCATATAACTTAACAAAAGGAAGACAAACAATCCAATTAAAAATTGGGCAAAGAACCAAAATAGGCACTTCTCCAATGTGGACATACAGGTGGCCAAGAGACATGAGAAAATGCTCAACATCGCTAATCATCAGAGAGATGCAAATTAAAAGCCCAATGAGATATTACCTCATACCTGTCAGAATGGCTACCATCAAGAAATCAACAAACAACAAGTGCTGGGGAGGGTGTGGAGACAAGGGCAACCTAGTACACTGCTGGTGGGAATGCAGACTGGGGCAGCCACTATGGAAACAGTATGGAGTTTCTTCAAAAAATTAAAAATGAAACTGTCATTTGACCCAGTGACCCCACTTCTAAGAATATATCCTAAGAATCCTGGAACAACAATCAGAAAGAATATATGCACCCCTATGTTCATAGCAGCGTTACTTATAATAGCTAAAATCTGGAAACAACCCAAGTGCCCATCAGTAGATGAGTAGATAGAAAAGATGTGGTCCTCCAGTCTCTTTTCTATACTGCTATGAAAGTGACCATAACACAAATCTGATCATGTCACTTCCCTATTGAAAATCCTTCGGAGGTTTTAATTTGTCCACGTGTTGAAAACCAAACTCCATTAGCATGAAATATAAGGCTCTTCATCGGTTGACCCTTCACCCATGTCTCCACTCCTGCCTGAAATTCATGAACTCCTTGAATACACAAAAGGAATTTGTCTTATCCATCTTCAAGTCCCTAGGGGCTAACAACAGTGCAACATTCAAAATAAATACTGTTAAATCAGAATAAATGTTCATTCAAAGACATGTCTAAATTTTGAATGGAATTCACTTTACAGCTATAAAAGAGCTGATATTTGGAAATTCCTTGAGTGGATTTTGATGGAAGGTATAAATTGCTATTAAATTAAGAAAAATGACATTTCTATTTTGACGTGTTTGCTATTTTGCCATTGTAGGCATCATCAGTTTTGATTTACTCTGAAGTTTCTTAAACTGACAAGATAATATCAAGTATTAGGCAAATCATACCCAAGTTAATCATGAAGGGATGGATCAAAGGGAAATTAGTGGCACAAAATGCAGGAGTCAAACAAAAAAAAAGAAGCATAGAAAACATCTCTGAAAGCTTCATTCTATATGATAATCATGGTACCTCCACCCTGCATATAAAAGGACTTTGCTTCCAAAGATCTCCAAGTACTTTAAATCCATTATCTTGTTTTTACTCGCAAAGTCCTTGGGAGATAGAGAAGAATTATAACTTAGAGAAATAAAATTTGCTTTGGGGACTTCACATTTTTTTTCCTTTTTAAATGTCAAATAATTTTGTTTTAACTGTATTCAGACTGCTGAGCACTGTTGGTGAAAATCATACAACTGGATATATTGCTGCCATTGAACGACGTGGGTTTAAACCGCACAGCTCCACCAGTACGCGGATATTTTTTAATAAATACCTGCGCTATGTTCTACCTGCATTTGGAAGCTCATGGACGCGGAGGGCCCACTGTGTGCACTGATCTACACCATTTATATAGGGCACTTGAGCATATCAAGATTTTGGTATTCACAGGGGTCTTAGAATCAATCTCCTGTGGATACTGAGGAACAACTGGTGTAGTTAAGTTTGGGGATCATCAAAGTTATACACAGATTTTTGACTCTGCAGAGGTCCCTGCCACTAAACCCCCATTGTTCAAAGCTCAACTGTATATTCACGGTCACAGCTGATCCTTAAATGACTTTATCATCTCAGTTTCTTTGTCAACTCAGAGTATACTTCTGCAGCCACTTCAGATGTTCCCCATTATTCTAAAACCTCCCTGACTCATCTCCAAATCTTCCTTCAGTCTCAGCAGATGCCCTTCTCTTTTTCTTTCGCACACGCACACACACACACTCACACACACACACACACACACACACAGATCCACCAAACTTACACAGCTCTCTGCACCTACTCTTTCCATTTCCTTTTCTGTAATAAAAGAAAAGGTGGCTCTTCTCCTACCTGAAGTGAAACCCTCCACCTCTCCTGTGGTTCCCAACCCTGTCATGAGTCTCGGAATTTTTCACTTCTGATTATCGCCTCACCTTTTCAGATCTTCATTTTTCTCCATCTCTACTGGATCCTCTCCACTTTCATCTATATATGCTGAAGTCGCAAACGCATCTTAACACGACCTTTCCCTCCTGATACCTATCACCTTCTCTCTCTCCTTGCATTTCCTGAAAAAGTTCTCTATATTTTCTAATCACAATTTCCCCATGTTTTACTAACCCCTCAACCTTCTTCAAGTTAGATTTGCTCAATCATTTCACTAAAAAAAAAAAAAAATCCTCCTAAGGTCACTAATGACTTCCATGTCACGGAATCCAATTTACATTCTGTCCTCATTTTATTGGACCTTTCATAGCAATGGACAATGTTAACCACACATTTATTTCTTTGAACCACCGTCTCCTTTCTGCTCCTGGAATATCTGGAGAATATTTTTCGTATTTTGCCCCCCAGCTTCTCATTTTTGCTCATCAGTTCTCCCCTACAGAAACTTAAGTGTTGCCAGTTCTTGGAGCTGTGTCCTAGACCTCCTGTCCCCCTCCCCTCATCCACTTTTCCTCTCTTCCTTCTCAATCACACTTCTCCAAGGGGACCGAATTTAGTTCCACATTTTCAGTTGCTACCTACAGGTCACTGAATCTTACTTCGATATCTCCAAACCAGAGCTATTTCCTGCACTGTAGGCCTGAACATCCAAATTCCAATTGGTCGTCTGCATTAACATATCTCACCGAAACCTCAATCCAAGGACTAAAATCGATGTCAGATTGAACCCATCACCTCTTACTCCCTCTCTCTATAAACTACGTATCTTCTACTTTTCCCTATTGAAGCACATGGCACTATGAATCCACCAAATGGATCAAACCCCAAATCTCATGATTATTTTTGTGTACTTCCCTCCTTCAAAATTCCCACACACCTAATTCAGCAGTAAATTCTCTCAGCTCTACCTCGAAAGCATATCTTGAAACCATCTACTCTTCTCCATCTCCACTACAACCTAGTCCAGTCTTCCATTCTTTCCCCCTGGATTACTACCAAAGTTTCCTTCCTACATATTCACTGTGCTTCTAATTGTAGGAAATAATTAGTAGCAACAAATGCAGCAACTAGTAGTTGTATTAATTAATTATCTTGTAAATATGTTGGTATATATTTCAGAAGAACTGCGTTTTTTTTAAACCACCACCACACTATTTTCACACCTCTACAATTAAGAGTGATTCCTTAATATTCTTAAATATTCGGTTACTGTTCAGATTTCTTAAGAGTATTAAGATGTTTTATCATTTTTTGTTTGAAGCACAATACAAACAAGCTCCTCTCATTGCATTTGGTTCATGTGTCCCTTAAAACTCTTCTTCCTATAGGTTTCCCCTTCACATTTCTATTTCTTAGAGTTTATTTCCTGAATACTTCGGAGTCTTTTATCCGGCAGAGTTCCCAAAAGTCTGGATTTTCTTGATTGTATCCCTGTGCTGTCACTGGACATATTCTTGCAATTTCTCTCAACTCGTAGTGAGACCCAGAGGCTTGATCTGACTTAGGTTTAATCTTTCTAATAATATGTCATAGGTGGTCTTGTATACATAATACCTAGTGCTTCTTTCTTATGTTAGGACCACTGATAACCTTTTCTAGAATTATTTTCTGTTAAAAGTTTGAGGGTGGAGGAAACAAGATGGCGACGCAGGTAACAGCTGCACCTGCCGCCTCCCGCAACCTCATCAAAATCACAACTAAAATACAGAACCACCGTCCCTCAGAGCCTCCTGGGATCCGGCCGCACAGAAGCCCCGCAACCAGGGAGCTGAGGCGGCCCCGAGAGCGGGAGGAGGGGCGGGGGCGGGGCGGGCGGGGCCGGATCCCGGAGACAGGCTGCGGGCCACACCCGGGGCCGGGGAAACCCGGAGGGCATCTCGGGGTGGGGGTTTCCCGGAGGAGGGGGGGGCCCAGCCCCACAGCAGGCCCCAGCCCAGGGCTCCAGGCCAGGAAGAGACGTCCCCACAACTCTGGGCTGTGACACCAGCGGGGACTGTCCCTGAGGGTCGCGGAGGCTGCGGGAGCCCCAGCAGCTCCTCCTAAAGGGCCCGGCACCGACTCACTCGGACGCTCCCTCTGAGCCCAGCGCCGGGCAGCAGCCTGAAAGGACCCGGGACACTCGGGGGGGAACTAACCTGCCTGAGATCCGGGCGGGAGGCGGAGGGCGGCTTCCTCCCGGGCAGAAGGGCTGGCGGAGGCCATGGCTCCTGTGGCGAGTCCTCCCCACACACAGCCCGCAGGCAGGCGCCATGTTTGAATCGCCAGCGCCTGACTCACCTTTGGCCCCGCCCCATGATTCCCGAGGCCCCGCCCCTCCCCACCTGCAGCTCATCCAGGCCATTTCCAGGGGCTTTTCTGTGCAAGTGGCCTCTCAAGCCTCACGCTTAGGACTTTCCTAAAATCTCTCAAACAAGCAGCAGCAGACCCCATACGGCTTGATAAGTGGCCCCAGGCCTGGCACTAGCGGCAGCTGCACTGGCTCATAGCTTGGCCTCTCCTGGGCACCTCCAAGCTCAGCACAAGGAGCAGCCAACTACGGTTTGCTCTGTAGCTCATGCTGGGTGGCCCTGGGCAAGGCACTGGCACAGGCTGACTTTGCACCTCCCAGGAAGGGAGGCCCCAGAGACAGTGCACCTGCTGGTCAGACTCGACCACGCTGGATCACCACCCTACCACATCCATGAGTGACCCTCAAGGGGTGCACTCAGTGAACACCAAAGCCCCACTGAAGTCAATCCTGCTCCATAGGGGTGTCTCCAGCACAGCAGCTCTTTGGCTGTAGCTGCAGCGGGTCCTCACAGCTGATTGGCCTGGGGGTCAGTTCCTCCCAGTGATGCCAACAGCAACCAAGGCTCAACTACAACAGGACAGTGCACACAGCCCACACAGGGGAGCACCTAGAAGGCCCAGCTCAGGTGACTGGGGAGACTGAGCCACTGGACCCTACAGGACACCTACTACACAAAGCCACTCTACAAATTCCAGGAGACATAGCAGCTCTACCTAATACATAGAAATAAACACCTGGAAGCAGCCAAAAGGTGGAGGCAAAGAAACATGTCACAAAGGAAAGAACAGAAGAAATCTCCAGAAAAGGAACTAAATGAAATAGAACCAAGCAAGCTAACAGATACAGAGTTCAGAATTTTGTTTATAAGAATCCTCAAGCATAATAGTAAGAGTTTTACAAAAACAACTGAGACCATCAATGACATAATAAAGTACAAATTTGAAATGAAGGCTACACGAACTGAAATGAATAATTTATAGGGAATCAACAGTAGAGTAGAGAATGCTGAGAATCAAATCAGCAATTTGGAACATGAAGGAACAAAAAACACCCAACCAGAAGAGCAAAAAGAAAAAAGAATCCAGAAATATGAAGATAGTATAAGGAGCCTCTGGGACAACTTCAAGAGCCCAACATTCATATTATTGGGGTGCCAGAAGGAGAAGAAAGAGAGCAAGAAATTGAAATCCTATTTGAAAAATAATTACAGAAAACTTCCCCTACCTGGGGAAGGAAATAGACTTTCAAGTCCAGGAAGCACAGAGGGTCCCAAATAAGAGGAACCCAGAGAGGCCCACAGCAAGATGCATCATAATTAAAATGCCAAAGGTTAAAGGCAAAGAAAATCTTAAAAGCAGCAAGAGAAGAGCAGTTAGTTACCTACAAGGGAGCACCCATACAACTGTCAGCTCATTTCTTGAGGGAAACCTTGCAGGCCAGAAGATAGTGGAAAGAAATATTCAAAGTAATGAAAAACATGGAACTACAACCAAGATTGCTCTACCCAGCAAAGCTATCATTTAGAACTGAAGGTCAGAGAAACAGCTTCACAGATAAGAAAAAGCTAAAGGAGTTCATCCAGACCAGCACTACAGGAAATGTTGAAGGGTCTTCTTTAAGAAGAAGCTAATGAACAGACGAATCTGACAAACCAAATAGATCCAGAGACATTGACACATGTAACAGACGATCATATTTCAGAGGAAAGAGGAAAGGGGGGTGGAGGGTGGGAAGAGATTAACCAAAGAAGTTATATGCATATGTGCATAATCCATGGACACAGTCAATAACTGGATGAAGGCCTGGGGAGGGGGTGGGAGGGAGGTGGAGGGAGTCAAATGGGGGGCGGGGAATGGGACACCTGTAATACTTTCAACAATAAAGATAAATTAAAAAAAATAAAATAAAAATTTTTTAAAAAGTTTGAAAAAGCATTCTAATTTATGCTAATTAGGTGATTTTTTAAAAATATACATATATAATGTCACTCCCCTGCATAAAACCCTTCAATGCCCACTATTGTTGAGACAAAATTCAAATTCCTTAACATGAATTCTTACAAGCTTATCAACTGGCAGCTGCCTATCACCACAGCCTTATCTTACGCCACTGTCTGCCTCATGCTTTGGACTCCAGACATTGACTTTATTGCAGAGTCCTCAGTGCATCTCACTTCAGACTACTCTAGGCCATTCACATGTGCTGGGTCCTCTGTCAAAACTCTTTCCCCTCGCTTACACTTTTACTTAGCTAACTTCTGATCATTTCTTATACCTCAATGTAAGTATAGCTTCTTTAGGAAGACCTTCTCGAAAGTCTAAAACTAGGGTAGCCCCACCTGTTATATTCTCCCACTGAAATCTGTATTTCTCCCTTCGTTCAACTCTTGACGTTTCAAGCAGACTCCTACACAAGCTGTTTTGCTCATCACTGTATCTCCAACACCTGAAGAGTTCCCAGCACATAGTAGGTGCTTAGTAAGTGCTTGGCGAATGAACTTATAACACTAAATTTCAGCCTTTCTTTTTGAATTGATAATAAAATGTGTTCATGTTACGCTTATAAACAAATCTTATATAAACCATCACATTAAACACAACATCCTAATGAAGACAGAGGAAGCAGACAGACTTCATTACATTTCTTCTCTGCTTCTGTGAATTATGATGTCATCATCGTTACCATGACATTCTGTCATTTTGAATTATATGGCCTGAAATATCTACTCACTTATTTTTTTCTGTTTTGGTATCTGGGATTCTAATATCGAAAAGAGCTCTCAGATCAAAATGAGGAGTGTGAAGGATTTATATTGTTTAAAGAAACTTGATCATATCTGCTATATCTAAGTGGTAGGCTGTTATCCTTCATTCCCCTCTAGGAAGATTTCCCTGAGCCTGATCCCAGCAGAGTTAAGGATGCCTTCATGGGGGCTTGTACATACTTCTGATATTACACATATGATTTTTGTCTGCATCACTTACACCTGTTAGACTGTGATTTCTGTGAGGATGGGTACTAAGCTTTGTCCATTTCTATATATCAAATGCCTGGCACAGTGTCGGTACCCAGTAGATACTCACTTAACAACTGCTGAATCATTGAAATATCTTAACTTGCCCTCTTGTCTACAGTTAGTTCTCATATAATGAAACATGGTTAGGTAAGTTTGTTATTGCGGTAGTGGTATTGAAAAATGAATGGAATCAAGATTCCTGGTCAAAATACAATAATAAAACTAATTATTAAAATGTTGGACCCCAAGGAGGCTTGGATTAGATGATAAAATATATATGGGGATCTAATTGTAATCCCTCAAAACCCCACTAAAAATTCATGTATAAACTTTTTAAATACATAAACCCCCAAAGTCTGGGAAGACCATTAGAAGAGATAACAGCGATTTTTTTGGCGTGGAAAGCAGATGCATTAGCATTAGTTGGCCTAGCAAGCCTGAGATGATAGAGATCTCAGGAAGCAGCGGAGGCTGCTGAGGAAAAAAAACAATTTATAATCCAGTATTCTCATAAGGGTCAGGAATTGGCAACACCAGACACCTTTGGAACTGAGAGTTAAGGGGGGAAAAAGCTGAAATTAGGAGGTTTGGCTGAAACTATTTGAAAAGCAATTTAATCTAGAACAGTCCTCTCCCTCATTCCACAGAACTAGATTAAAGCCCTTCCCCTACGTCCACAAAAGTCCGGAGGTTTATTTTCCAGCTATGGGTGAAAAAAAAGGGTCACTGAACTGCCAGACACCAGGCAGGTCCGGGTGGGTCTGGACATTACCTAAAACAAGGGGATAAGGCCACCATATGCACAATAAATTGAATGTTTCCCTCACTAAGCTTGCAGAACCCTGGCACCGTCTTCTATCCTCTAGGCAAGAGATGTGAAAAGTCTTATCTGGAGAACCTGATGAGTCCAAGAAGAAAAATTAAATATGCTCAGATGAGCAATCTGCCCGCACACTGAGTAAACCAGCTACATCAGGCTCTGAGTTACCGTCAGCACTCTCAGACATGAGCAGACCACCTGGGGTTAGCAAACCCCATGGAAAGTATCCAACACATAAGTTAGAGCAAGAATAAAAGCTAAAACAAACAACTTATAAAAAATATTTAAAAAAAAAAAAAGAAGCTTGAAAAAAGTGAAGACTTAACGCAAGAAAATTTTATAAAACAATCCATGATATACTCAGAAAAGGCACTACATATTCATGAAGCAAGAACAGGCTGCTTTAAAAAGGAATAGTCAAAGAATAGAGATGAAAGAACTTTTGAAAACTAAACAAATAATAAAAGATAATGAGGTTATAGGTAATTAATTTGAAAACTATGTTATTTTTCTGGTTTTTTGTGACCTTCATGGTAATTGCCAGTTTTTAATATTTGTAAATTTTGTGATTGTTTTGCTCATTATAAATAAATATCCTCATTTTAACAAATGTCTAGTTCTGGTTTTGATCAGTTTCTTGAGGTGGGCCCCCAAAATTATATAGAAACTTCAGGCCCCTCAAAACCTGTGTCTGCCCCAATGGCTAATCCATATTTCCAGTTGCTCACTTCAAAACTATTGAAATTATTTGACTTCTCTGGCTCTTAAACCCCATGTCCAATCTGTCAGGAAATCTTGTTGGCTCTGCCTTGAAAATATATGCATAACCCGATCACAGCTACCACCCTGCTCCAAACTTCCATCATCATAAGTTTGCCTGAATTCTTGAAAGAGCCACTAAGCTGTCTCCTTGCTTTCACCTACATTTCACTACTATATGAGAATTACTTTCAACAGTTAGAGAATTCCCTTTTTTCTTTTTTTTATTGATCTCAAAGAGAGGAAGGGAGGGAGAGAAAGAGAGAGAAACACACAGAGAGAGAGAGAAACACAGAAAGAGAGAGAGAGAGAAACATCGATCAGTTGCCTCCTGCATGCACCCTAAGGATTGAACCTGCAACCTGAGTATGTGCCCTGACCGAGAATCAAGCTGCCACCTTCTGGTGTCCCAAAGGATGCTCCAACCAACTGAGACACACCAGCCAGGGCACCAATTAATTCCTTAAAACCTAAGTCAGATAATGTCATTCCTCTGCTCCAAACCCTCCAATGTCTCTCCATTCACTTGAACTGATTCCACACTTCTCCT